>NW_026067921.1:509400-663193 GCF_014885135.2 Alexandromys fortis
AATAATTACACGGAAACTGTATTCTTTCAAACACTGCCTGGCCCGGCTAGCATGAGACTCTTAATCCCAGGGTCGTGGGTTCGAGCCCCACGTTGGGCGCCATCTGTTGAAATAGGAGCGGCAGGGCGGCGTCCCCGGCACCCGGCCGCCCGCATGGCTAGCTTATGCCCAGAAATAATTACACGGAAACTGTATTCTTTCAAACACTGCCTGGCCCGGATAGTTCCAGTTCCTTATGGCTAGCTCTTACATATTGTTCTAACCCATTTCTAATATTCTGTGTAGCCCACGAGCTGGCTTACCAGGGAGGATCTTAACCTGCGTCTGTCTGGAGCGGGAGAACCATGGCGACTCCTCTCACTAAACTTCTTTCTCCCAGAATTCTCTTCTGTCTACTCTGCCTACCTAATTTTCTGTCCTATGAGGGCCGAGGCAGTTTCTTTATTATTACAATACCCACCTCCATCAAGCAGCTTTCTCAACATTGATGGTTGTAAAATCAAATTATCAATCAACTCTGAAAAAATGTTGAAGGTATGCTCTGTCCTTTATTATCAAATACTCAAATAAGCACATAAATACTATAAAAATAAACACATTCATTTCATTATATGAAAAATTGCTTTCAGCTTTAGTAAATGGCAAATTTTATGTATACCAAAGAATTGTTTTAAGAAAAAAAATCTTTTTTTCAGCTTTTCAAGACAGGGTTTCTCAGTATAACAGCCCTGGCTGTCTTGAAACTCACTTTGTAGATCAGGCCGGCCTCAAACTCACAGAGTTCTGCCTTTGTCTCCCCAAGTGCTGGGATTAAAGGCATGTGCCACCACACCTGGTTTGTTTTAAGAAAAACACTTTATGATTTTTAATTAGTAAATCTGTGTACTTACTTTATATACCTGGTCATGTGAAAATTTCTCAAAAAAAAAAGGGGGGGGGTCCTGAGTGAATAAAGTTAAACTCTGATTAGGAAATCAGAGAAAAACATGGATTCTTTGTGGTAGCTAGCATGGGGTTGCTAGTACAGAAACCACAGCAGTGACTGAGAGAAACTCCACTATGTTCCATGGATTTGGGAAATTAAATAGTTGTGGGGTAACAGTAATAGTATCTTGTCAGACATGTACATGGTAATTGTTGTATACTGGAAAGTTTCAGATAAACACTGTGAAGGACATATGTATTAAATCTTTCATAACTTTAATTTCTTAAGTGATTTCTTAAAAGAGCAAAGCCATATGACATGGCAGTTATGAACCTGTGCTGTTCATTTAGAAGAATTAGGAGAGGAAAAAATAGCATGAAACACTTACTTGATAGTACCGATTGTTAGCTGATTTGAAGCAAAAGTTGGTAAGTTCGCTGGCCCAACAATGAAAAGTAAATGTTTAATGTCAAGTCCGATGTAAGAAGAAAAGGCCACTGGGTTGACTCTAGCTACTGTGGGAGTCATCAGCCTTGGACCAGTTTCTGTTCAACTAACTAACCTAATCTGACGATTTGGTTTATTAGTTCCAGTGAATGAAAACAATATAACTGGCAAAAATATAGTCTATTAAAGAATATAGAAAACACTAATATTTTAATAAAGACTATGAAATTAAAGTATTATGTTCTTTAAAATGGCTGTATTCTTCTGGTTAAATGATAATAGATAATTATACATTGAACTACTTAGTGAAATATAGTGCTTTGTTTATTATCAGTTTGAGCATAGTTATACTAAGACTAAATATAACTGACCCTTGCTTTATTTTGTGTGTTTGGAAGGAAGGAAAAGGACAAAGGTGAGCTAATTGTCTGAGGGAGAGACTGGAGGAGCAAAGCTGGGAGTGGCAAAAATTAGGTTACTGTGGGTGTCATTGGGAGTAGGAGTGTGCAGGTGTGCTAAGGACTCCAACTCTTGGTCATGTTGCTGTAATTGTGGGGTGTGGTCACCCACAGTGGACCCACAGGCAAGTCTCTTCCACCCCCTAAGGTCTGTACAGTTAGGGGATTGAAGATGATGGCTCATTCCCTGAAATTCCTTTCCAACCCAAGTATCTCCAATGAAAGTAGATTTTAATGCTGCTGTTGATGGAGACATTAATTTTTTGTGGTGTCATAGTAATACTTTAAGATGTTAGATTTAGCCGGGCGGTGGTGGCGCACGCCTTTAATCCCAGCACTCGGGAGGCAGAGGCAGGTGGATCTCTGTGAGTTCGAGACCAGCCTGGTCTACAAGAGCTAGTTCCAGGACAGGCTCCAAAGCCACAGAGAAACCCTGTCTCAAAAAAACAAAAAAAAAAAGAAAAAAAAAGAAAAAAAAGATGTTAGATTTAATTTCATTTTGCGTCCCTAAACTGCTAAGAAAATTTAATATACAACTTTGGTTTGTGTCTCCTAGGCATTTACTAACATTTAAGTGATTCACACTGTTACTAAATGCTAGAGAACTGACAGAAAATGGAAATTTAAATGGAAAATGACTATTTAAAAAAAAGATTTGTTTATTTATTATGGATACAGTGTTCTGCCCGCATGTGTGCCTGCAGGCCAGTGGAGCGCACTAGATCTTATTACAGATGGTTGTGAGCCACCATGTGGTTGCTGGGAATTGAACTCAGGTCCTCTGGAAGAGCAGCAGCCAGTGCTCTTAAACGCTGAGCCAGCTCTCCAGCCCCCAGGTGGCTTTTTAAGTTTCTAAATGTGATAATAGTAATTTAGAGGAGTATAAAGTAAAAAATAATAGTAATGAAAATAGATGAAGGTTTAGGGGGTGTTTCTCAGCATGTAGTTGTATTTTAAAGTGAATACATTTGAAGAATTATCCACAATCTAATCATTTTAATAAATCTCTCCCAGAAAGGTTTTCCTATAATCTTTTATTGTTTAAATGTCCTGATGTGGGTTTCTGATTTCAGTTGTATTTTGTACACCGCTCCTGTGATTAGTTAGCCATTGGAGTCTTAACTGTTTTCAGACTGGTAGAGGAGACGTACACCGTGGATGAGGTCACAGAAATCCTGAGTGGACTGCAGGCTGTGGTACACAGTGAGGTGGAGTCTGAGCTCATCAACACAGCTTACACCAATGTGCTTCTCCTACGGCAGCTGTTCTCACAAGCTGAGAAATGGTACCTAAAGCTACAGACAGACATCTCTGAACTTGAAAACAGGTAAAATTTGTACCTAGAGTTGAGATATAGAGACCCAAGCATGATCTTAAAAGTTAGCAATTATCTTTGCTAGTGCTTTCCTTGGGCTGAGGTGTGAGACAGTGTGGGTGGAGTGGCAGTAAAGCACAGCCATTAGATGGTCCCTAGATGGTCCCTTGAGCAGCACTCAGAGCCCTCTTAAAGAAATTCTGATTCCTTGGCCAGGCGGTAGTGGCACACACCTTCCCAGCACACGGGAGGCAGAGATGGGCGCATCTCTGCAAGTTTGATCTATAAGAGCCTGGTCTATAAGAGCTAGCTCCAGGACAGCCAGTGCTGTTAAACAGAGAAACCCTGTCTCTAAAAACTGAAAAGAAAAGAAAAGAAAAAGATACTGTTTCCATTTAGTACCATTCTTAGGTACTAAAAAAGCATTTGAGCTACATAAAACTGCTTTTCAATCTATTTAAAGTAATGATTCCTTACAGCATTTTTGGTAGGTAGCATAATTAGTATTACAGTGGTCTTGTACACAGAAGTAAAGATTGGAACTGTTGAAAATGTATTTTGAGTATCGTTTCCTTTATTCAGACTACAGCATTGCAAATTCATTTCTAGATAACTGCATTTGAAATCATACCTTAGGAAAGGTAAACTAAAAAAGGCTTTTTTAAAAAAGTTTTACAATATTGAAAAGCTCATAAATTCAGAAACCTCTAGTGAGATCAGTGAAGTTAAAACTTGTCTTGAGAAACTGCATGCCAGTTGGGCATCGTGGTTCACACCTTTAATTTCAACACTTGAGAGGCAGAGGCAGGCAACCTCTGTGAGTTCAAGACTGCTAGGGCTATACAGGAAGACCCTGTTTCAAAAACAAAACAAAACAAATATATATATATATATATGCCAGAAGTCAAGGAAGACTCGACTGCCAAGCCCTGCAAATTGTTCTCCAAACAATCTCTCCTCAAGTGGAAAATGGTGAGCAAATGCTAAGGACAGTCGCCAAGCAAGGATGGAAACTCACTTGGCTTCTGCCACTGCCAGTGACTGATGAGAAAATGCCGAGTGTTGATGTTTGAAGAAGACAGGAGAGTGGTCTCTGAGACAGCACATCTATCATGGTAGATCATTGGGGGCTTGTTCACACCACCTTTATTTCCATGGAATATGCCAGTATTCTTGCCCAGTAGATGCTGTGAACTAATTTCATATCCAAGACAACTGTAGTACAAATCAGACTCTTTCCCAGTAACAGTTAATATTGTGCAATCGGGAAATCATGCAGTACCTCAGAAGTACAGAGACGTAGAATTGTCATTCATATATGTATTGGCACTGCTCTTTATGTATTACTACATATATCATGTACCGACCAAGTACAAAGTACCAAGAGTTGCAGATGATTCAGATTTGCTTACAGTGGTATAAATTACCATTAGTAAATAAATATCAGTTTTATACAGTCTTATGCTTCTCTTACAAGCATGTGATAGGCTGGTTCTTGTGAAGTCTATTGTCAATGAATATTCTCTTAAATTTGCTTTTATTCTTCAGAGAATTATTAGAACAAGTGGCTGAATTTGAAAAGGCAGAATTTACATCTTCAAATAAAAAGGTAATTTTTATAATTTCTAAATCCTTACTTACTTTTGCATGCATGGTTGTGTGTAAGTGTGCTTGCCTGCTTGTGTGTATATAGTTGCACATGTGTACAGCTGCCTGTGCATATGTTTGTGCTTGCATATGGAGGCCAGATATTGATGAAATGACTTCTTTGGTCACTTTCTACTTTTACTGAGGCAGAAAATTTTACTGAACTTAGAGGTCACCAATTTATCAGCAAATCAGCTTTCCCTAGGAATCCCTTGTCTCTGCCTACTGCTATGAGTCCAGAGATTACAGGTAGGTCACCATGCTTACCTGGTTTTTTATGGGGGTATTAAGAATCCAAACTTATGTTCTCAGGGGTCCCCAGGTAAGGGTCTTGTGCAAATCAGGACACAGGGGATGCAGAGTATGAACAACTGCATAACAAGCTTTATTTTGTATGGCTTTTTATATAGACTAAACCCCCCCCCCTTTACTCACGTACATGATCATGAGAAACTCTTACCTCACCTTGCAAGAAACAATATCTCAATAAATAACAGTAATAAAAATAAAGAGAAGTACATAGAAACAAGGCAAAAAGTATACAGAAGCAAAGCACTCCTTTGTAACTGGTAGAGCGTGAAGAACTGAGCTCAAAGGCCACTTCCTTATCCAGGGTACAGATTCTGACAGAACGTTTGAGAAATGGGCAGAGAAAGTTTGCTTTCATCTATGCTTGGTTTGCCAAGCACCCGTTTCCCAACTTCATCTCATCTGTCGCAGGAGGAGCCTGCCCTCTAAGCCAGTTCTGTGTCTCCACAGTTTCTTTTTTTAAATTTTTATTTGAAGCTAAAAGGAGTTTCAACCTTAAGGTATGTAAATTTTCTGCATTTGGTCAAATAAAAAACTGATACATAATCAAGAATAAAAGAGGCATAAGAATGATTACAATAAGCACACCACTGGAGGTGTGGAGAATACTTTGTAAAGATCCCTTAGGATCTAATCCTGTCAATTTATCAGCAAAAATTTGTGCAGTGGTGGAGGCATCCGAATCAGGAAATGATTTAGCAAAAGTAAATCCTATATTATCATGTAAGTGATCAATGAGAGATCGAGCAGAGGCATTGCCTAAAAGATAAGCTTCAATAACCTTCCATTCGTATAAAGAATCATTATAAGCCAAATCAGTAATGCAAAAAGTGGTTGAATTCCAATCACAACACAAGGTAATTTGTTCTTGCAAAGATAAATATTTCTTTCCCAACCATCCACAGTTTGCTTAAGTACATCAATCTCTGTCTGAAGTTGAGCATCTATTTGAGCTTGCTGTATCCAGAGTTCATGAGAATCTTTATGCCATTGCTCTACAAAGTATTTTGTCTGCAAGGATGTATATAAAGCAATACCAGCCACAGAAGCAGTAGCACAAGAACAACCCAAGTTTACAGGCAGCCAAATATGCGTACACTGCTGTAATATCATAAGTGATTGATTATGACGATTAAACTTAACACAGGAATTAATACATGAATACAGTTGACAATCATAACAACTAGTTCCAGTTGTAAAATTGATTCTTCCAACTAAAAATACATGTGGTAGTGGCACACAAGCAGTAACATTAGTACTTCTAAACAAGATAAATTTATAAGTAGAAGCAGATACTGCTGTTCCAACAAATGAGCCATTAAAAAGTTGAACAGGTTTTAAGGCAGCTATGATCTTCCAAATATGCATTTGAATTGCAGTAGGGGCTATGATTAAGGCAATGCAATTATCCTTGATTTCTTCATCTCCCCATGCCAGGAGATGGCTTTCAGTTATCGCTTCATTCTCTGCCCGATTCATCCTGGTAACATTACGCAAATCATAAGTGGTAATATTCCATTCAGAACAAGTGTTAATAAATTGACCATATAGGCCCCAATTAATCCATTTAGTTTGAATTATTTTGCCAAATTTGCCCAAACAAGTCTTCCAAATAAATGGCTGATATTTTAAACCATAATATGTAAAATCTGGACATATAGGATATGCTAATTCATAATTTTAATAATATTGTCCCAGGTCTGATTAATGGACCATGCTGAACATCTTTGAAGATGGGTACGAGATCTGCCAATTTTAATACCAGGTTGTAACCAATGCTGAAATCCATTGAAAAACAAGGACCATTTTTAAAGCATAAGTAAAATTATATGGAGTCCTATCAAAATTATTCAGATAAGTAAGTTATTCCAAGGAGGAGAGAGGATACTGGGAGTGGTATACACTAACACATCAGTATCTCCCCAAAAGCAGGCTCAAACATTGGTGGGTTAGGGACATAAGCCCAATAACTTACAGCTGATCCCTGAACTGAAGAGACAGATAGCAGAGTACGCATCTCCTTCTAAAGAGATGTTCAGCTGTAACCGGTCTTCCGGACTGCTGGGCAATAATCTGACCCTGGGCTGCAAGAGATTTCACCTGACCCCATGTTGATGAGGTGAAGACTGATGTCGTCGAGGTCACTTCCCTAGAGATAATCGTGCTATGGCCAGTACTGCAATGTCTTCTTTGACCGGAGGGCCATCATGACGACGTCACACTCCTGTCTTCAGCTTCTGCTCCTTTCCAAGCCCTGATCCAGTGGCCGGGGAGCCGTAATTGTCACCTATCCTGCAGAGAGACAAGACCATGTCCTCTCCCTTTCACCATTAGCAATGCAGGCTACCATTCAGCATCTATGGCAGTTTTGGCCCAATTTTTTTCTGTCAGTTCAGCATTCCAGGTGTTTATGAAACGTTTCTTTGCTGGTTAAAATATGCACATGAGGCATATTAAGTAAATTTTATATAAACAACGCTTGATGTAAACTGGCTCTCACATTATTCTGAAAATCCCACATTAATTCCATACCATAATCTTCCTTTTTCCTCCTTTTTAATTTTTTGATTTGTTGTTTCAAGGTATAATGGGCACATTCAACAACAGCTCGACCTTGTGGTTTATATTCAATACCTGTTACATGAGCAATATTTTACCATTCACAGAAGAACTTACCAAATTTTTTAAAAGAATAAGCAGGTGGTCCATTATCTGTTTAAATAAGAGAGGGAACACCCATGATGGAAAATACTTCTAATAAATGCTGTATAACATGATTTTTGCATTTTCCAGCCAAAGGGGTAGCCCATATAAATGCTGAGAAAGTATCTGTGGTCACATGGAGGAAATATAATCATCCAAATTCTGGAGTATGGGTAACATTCACTTGCCAAATTTTATTTGATTGAGATCCTCGAGGATTAACCCCTGAGGAATAGAACATATATCTAACGGACGACAAATTGACAATTTAAAATAATTTGTTTAGCTTATCAAAATGGAATTTTATATTGGACATGTAGATGATTAGCATTAGTATGTAAGTGTTCATGTTCTTCTTGAGCAGAGGAAAAAGCTATTAATTTATCCACTTGAGCATTTCCAAATGTAAGATATCCAGGCAAATTTGCATGTGATCGTACATGGGTAATAAAACTGTGGTAATAATTTAAACAAAGTTAACAAAGAATACTTAGTGGAATGAAGTGCAGCATTAAAAATATGTTGTACAATTCCTACAAAATAGGCCTAATAGGCTACAATATTTAGTTCTTGAGGAAAATCTTGAAGGGCTTTAATAACAGCATATAGTTCATTTTGTTGTGCTGAAGAATAATCTATAAATTCTACCTAGTACTTAGATTCTGTCCAATAAGCACTTTTTTCTCTTGTCTACAATTTTATTTTAAGGTGACCTGTTTGCACCACATCCAAAGCATTTTAAATCTTTAGAATTTTTATTCCCCATTTGCAAATTATGATAAGCGGTGGCCATAGTTTCAGCAAATAATTGCATTTTTCTACATTCAGATAAAATGTCTTTGCATGCTTTCATATAACTATTGATATCTCCTGGTTCTCTTGCCAGTAGCATAGCTCGTTTACAGTCCTCACCGGTGTTCTCATACGCTAGCATTCTAAGAAGTTGATTCTGCCTCTTCTCCAATTACAGTCTTTCTGCTGTTTGTTTAGTCTAGCCAGGAGTTCAGCATCAGGCTCGTCAGGTTTCTGGATAACTTTATTCCAAGAACCATACTTCTTCCCCATGGGGCGAAGACGCTCCCATGCTTCCATGCCCATTTCTCTCAGCTGGTCATGTGTTTCAGCTGGGGTATTAGCCTGCTGATTAGGGTCATCACAAGGTCCTGTGCCTGTTAACATAGGAAAGAAGCTTCCCTTAGCACAGGATTGTTGCTGGCTGCATTAGTTCGAACTTTCTCAGCACAAAGGTCAGAAAACCACATTTGCCATTGCAAATATTCAGGTTCCTTCAGCAAGGAACAACAGACTACCTTCCAGTCTTCTGTAACCCAGTTTCCATAATGTCTGACCATGTCATTGAGCATTTCTTTAACATAATGAGATTGAAGACTATATCAAGTGACCGCTTTAGTTATACAGACTAAAAAGCATTACCTCAACTCTGAAACCCCCTTACTCACATACATGATCATGAGAAACTTACCTCACCTTGCAAGAAATAATATCTCAATAAAAGTAATAAAAATGAAAAGAAGTACATAGAAACAAGGCAAAAGTATACAGAAGCAAAGTACTTCTTTAATTTATATCTGGTAGAGCATGAAGAACTGAGCTCAAAGGCCACTTCCTTATCCAGGGTACAGATTCTGACAGAACGTTTGAGAAATGGGCAGAGAAAGTTTGCTTTCATCTATGCTTGGTTTGCCAAGCAACCATTTCCCAACTTAGTCTCATCTGTCCCAGGAGGAGCCTGCCCTCTAAGCCAGTTCTGTGTCTCCACAATTCCTACAGTCCAGCCTGAATCCCAGGTCTTGTAAACCCTTCATTCAGCTGATGCAGAGCATATACTTTATGGTGGTCACCCCTGTGATTAAATCCTGACTCTGCTTCTTCACTGTGTGCTATAGGCAGATTACAAGACAGCAGGTGGAGACAGACTGGTTGTCTTTCTAAGCAATTATGTGCTGTGGTATCCCTTACTAGGTACACCATAAATCATAAATAGTTCCTCTTGTCAGACAGCTAAACACTACTGAGATGAATCCATGTATAGAGACATAGAAAACATTTTCTAATAACTTTTTGGAACGTATTTTTGACTAAGGAATTTTGGGGTCAGAGGGCTACTAAAATACCCAAATATTTGTGGTCATTTATAATTCCTCAATCATTACAGCTTCGTGGTATAAGGTTCATATAGAAATTATTTTAAGCTACCACAGATGAAAATCTACCACAGTCCTAGAGGCTAGATATTTTTATCAAGTCTGGCTATGAGCTCCTTGTCTCCCTACTTTCCATCTGTATTAATAAAAAGGTACAGGGAGGCTGGGTTTCTTTGGGCAGGGACGGGGGCAGGGTTGCTTGTTTGTTTTTTGTTTTGTTGTTTTTTGTTTCTGGGTTTTGAAGACAGGGCTTCTCTGTGTAACAGCCCCAACTGTCCTGGAACTTGTTTTGTTGATCAGGCTGGCCTCAAACTTACAGAGATCCTCCTGCTTCTGCCTCTCGAGTGCTGGAATTAAAGGTGTGCACCACGATGCCTGGCTGGGTTTCATTTTTTTTTCTATCATTATTGAGCTTCATAGGGCACATCATAGGCACTGGACATAACAGAATGAAACCACCCAGAACCGTTCTATCTGTGGAGCTGAAGGCTTGGTGGGTTGTTTATGGATTATATCTTCCATTTAGAAACTGCAAATGTTTAATGATTCTTGCTTTACTCTGTGGTGATTTTAGATTGGTTTCTTCTTTTTGTTACAGCCCATCATAGACATCACAAAGCCTAAACTTATTCCAATTAATGAAGGTGGAACAACAGAACTTCTAAACAAGGTAATAGTCTCATCATTTTGAGAAATGGGAGAGCCATGGTTCTGCCCCTTGCACCCCCAATTCCTGTACAGTGCTAGGGTAAGAGAAATAGTCTTGTCACGGTTTTACTGAATGAAACCCAATGTCCAGAAGAGGGCATACTTGCTTTGTAGAGTCTGAAGTGACCAATAGATCTTTTCTCAGTAAAGTGTAGGGCAGGGAATTTTGTACTATGTTGTTCTGGCATGCATTTGAAACTTGTGATCCACAAAAATGTATGGTTTTTTAATGCTTATAGAAGTTATTAGTGTAAAAATAAATTTTTCTCAACTCCCATATTCTCGGCATTACGCATGTCAGATTTTGTTGTACTTAAAAAAGCACCTGCACACTCTCAAAACTGTTATCATTTCATTGGGAAGTAGGAACTGACATTTCCAGAAGCAGAAATGAGAGACCTAAACGGTTCTGTGGGTAGTATAGTTCTGTGTGGATGTGAGGAGATAAGAATAGGCGTTTGAATGAGACAGCCTCCAAGCTGGGTCTTAAAGATAAACACAGGTTAAGTTAAAGGGGGCTTGATTGGCAAGGGAGCAGAATGGCTACTGGCCAGAGGCAGACAGAAGGTTGGCATGACTCAGAATAACCGAGCACAGGGTCTTCTGAGCAGTCCAGCATTATATCGGAGTAAAATGCAAAATCAGACTGGTCAGGGAGGTACATCTTATATCAGAACTGTTTGGCCTCCCTCCCCTCAGAGCCATGCAGAAGCTGGAGTACTGGGCACTAAAATGATGAAGGTAGTGTGATTTCAGGGCTAAGTGGCAGCAGTGTGACAAAGAACAGGCCCAAGTTGCAGAATCAGAAAGCTAGATAAGAAAGGAGAATGGCTGAAAACAGAGAACAGGAGAAGAAGAGGTGTTTCTGAGGGAAAGGCAGCTGTGAGTTGTAAGCTGAACTTGATTCACAGCTGTGGGCTTGGGCAGGCTTTACGAAAACATGATTTTACTCCTAACCAGGGCATTTGAATTTTTGAGCCATTGTATAATTTTGATTACTTTTTAAGTGAAACAAGCAGTGATCATTCCAAGTGGTAAACATATTTTGGTTAAAATAATAAAATTTGGGGGCTGGAGAAAGGGCCCAGTGGTTCAGAGCACTTGCTTCTCTTGTAGAGAACCTAGGCTCAGTTCCCACCACCCTTGTGGTAACTCAAGGCCACACATAAGTCCTTTTCCAGGGTATCTGATGCCCTCATCTGGTTTCCACTGACACGCACATTGTATACACATATACATGTAAGCAAAACACTCGTGGATAAAGTCAAAATAAATCTTTAAAATAATAATATTTGAATTTACTCACAAAGGAAATTTTAAGACTTCAACAAGAGAATGAAAAATTAAAGTCAAGGCTGAAGACCATTGAAATACAGGTAACTGAGAAATCCTCCAATACTTATTGAAGAATTAACCTCGAGAGAAAAGTTGAGTGAGTGTATCCTGGTTACATTTGATTATAGGCTACAAATGCTTTGGATGAGAAGTCAAAATTGGAAAGGACACTTCAAGATTTACAGCTTGATCAAGGAAATGAACAGGTAAAACAGTTTTATCTATCCTTTCCACATCTTCTAAAAATAAAATTAGAAACTTTAGTGATAACCACTGTTCCTCATGCTCTGTCTGTTGTCTTACATTGAGATGCCCTGGCTCAGAAACTCCATCCTTTGTTCATTCCCTAGGGCTGAGTCACAGCTCACGGGACTAGCTGGGTTAGAGTTGTCCCAAGATATTTTATTTATTTTTGAGACTGTTTGAAAGGT
Organism: Alexandromys fortis; assembly: GCF_014885135.2. Classification (NCBI taxonomy): domain Eukaryota; kingdom Metazoa; phylum Chordata; class Mammalia; order Rodentia; family Cricetidae; genus Alexandromys; species Alexandromys fortis. Next base: position 521,844 of record NW_026067921.1, read on the forward strand.
ACTGTTTCCCTGATTTCTTTTTCGGTTGGTTATCATTTGTTCATAGGAAAGATACTGGATTTTGTGTAAATTTGGTATCCTACTACTATGCAAAAAAAAAAGGTTTATTAACTATAAAATTTTCCTTGTGGATTATTAAGGTTTCTATATAGAGAAAAATAAAATAAATAAAATACTTGGACTTCTTCCTTAACTATTTGTATCCCCTTGTTCTCCCTTAGTTGTCTTATTGTTCTAGTTAGAACTTCAAGTTCTGTATTTGAATGGGTATATTTGAAAGAGTAGACCAGCTTTAATCCAGGGTGGTTAGATAGACTGCAGGGTGTTATTTCAATTTTCTTATATTTGCTAAAACCTGTTTTTTGTCTGTGTATGTGGTCAATTTTGAAGAGATTTCCATGAGCTGCTGAGAAGAAAGTATATTCTTTAGTGTTTCAATAGATGTCTGCTGGGTCCATTTGGTTTGTGATGTAATTTAACACCAGGATTTCTCCATTTATTTTTTTGCCTGAATGACCTGTGTGTTGGCAAGAGTGGACTAAGGGGGTTACTAAAATCATCCAGTATCACACGTGAGGGTTAATATGGATTGTAGCTGTAACTGTTTCTTTTATGAGCTTGAATATGCTTGTGTTGAGGCATAAATGTTTAGAATTGTAATATCCTCTTGGTGGGTTTTTCCTGTAATGAGTATATAGTGTCCTTCACTATCACTTCTGATTAGTTTTGACTTGAAATCTGTTTTGTCAGATATTAAAATGGCTATACCTGCTTGCCTCTCAGGTCCATTTGCTTAGTACATCCTTTTCTATGCTTTTATTCTGAGGTGATGTCCATCCTGATGGTAAGATGTGGTTTTTGGATGTAGTGGAAAGATGGGTCCTGTTTTCTAATCCAGTCTGTTAATCTGTGTCTTTTTATTGGAAAATTGAGACTATTAGTACTGAGTTATTAATGAGTAGTATTTATTGATTCCTGTTATTTTGTTGTTGGGATAGAGGTTTCCCCCTTTGTGATTTGCTGTCTGGGATTATTGTGCCTTTTTGAGTGTTGTTAACCTCTCCAGACTCAAGTTTTCCTTGTAATGCCTTCTGTAGAGCTTGACTGGTAGATTGCTTAAATTTAGTTTCACTGTGGAATCTTTTTCTGTCAGTTGTGATTGATATTTGACTGGCATCTGTGGTCTTTCAGAGTTTGAAAAACATCTGTGCAGGCCCTTCTGACTTTTAGAGTCTCCATTGAAAAGTCAGGTGTTGTCAAATGGCCTTGTCTTTATATGTGATTTGGTCTTTTTCCCTTGCAGATTTTAACATGCTTTCTTTGTTCTGTATGAATTTCTTTTCTAGTCCTATGTATTTGGTGTTCTGTATGCTTCTTGTGCCTTAACAGGCACCTCCTTCTTTAGACTGGGGAAATTTTCATCCATGATTTTGTTAAAAGTAGTTTCTGTGCCTTTGACTTGAGTTTCTTTTTCTTTTATAATTTATTTGTACTTAATGTTCATTGGTGTTTTGCCCTCATGTATGTGTGTGTGTCAGAAACCCTGGAACTGGAGTTACAGACAGGTGTGAGGGACCATGCAGGTGCTGAGACCCAGGCCCTTAAGAAGAGCAGTCAGTGCTCTTACCCACTGAGCCATCTTTCCAGCCCCTGAGTTTCTTCTTTTTATTCTAACCTTATTGTTGCAGATATGGTCTTTTCATAGCATCCCAGGTTTCATGTATAGTTTTGAGCATGGATTTTTTTAAAGATTTAACATTTTATTTGACTGAGCTATCCATTTCTTCAACCTTGCCTTCAAAACGTGAAATTCTCTCTTCCATGTTTTGTAATCTATTGGTGGGGCTTACTTCTGAGGTTTTAGTTTGGATTTCCTTTAGTGATTCTAGTTCTACTTTCATGCCTTAAAATGCTTTCATTATTTCATTCAACTGTTTGTATTTTCACTGTCTTCATTAAGGCATTTGTTTATATTCTCTTGAAGGTCCTTGAACAAATTCATAATTGTCTTTTGAAGTCCTTGTCTTGTGCATCAGCTAGATTGCCTTTCTCAGCTCTGATTACCGCAGGGTTCCTGGCTTCTGGATGAGGCATGTTATACTGACTGTTCATGTTTTAGTGCTGAGATTTTAGCATCTGGAGTTAAGGTGCTTGAAGTGTTTTTTGGTGTAGATATCTGGCTGTGTTTTTGGTGGGTGGGTGTTCCATTCTTTATTCACTGTTGCCCACTCTGGGTCCTAGGCAAGTGGAGTCTCTGGCAGAGAGTGTTTCTGTAGGTTCAGAGTCACACAGAGAAATGGAGGTGGAGTAGGAAGAATAGCTGAGAAGGACAGCATGAAGGAACTAGGGGCTAGGGTCCACACCAAAAACATAGGTGTGTGGGGAGACTCATGCAGGCAGGCTGCTACAGAAGAAAGAAGAGGCCTAGAGAGGTTGGAATGGAGACAGAAAATAAGGGTTGTTTTGTTTTTTAATTTGACTTTCCAAAATGATGTGTCAGGGGCCTAGGATATAGCTCAGTTAACTAAAGGCTTGCTTAGCGAGCACAAAGCCCTGGATTTCATCCCTACTACCACATAAACCAGGCATGTTGGTGCATGCTTGTAATCCTGGCACTTGGGAGGTGAAAGCAGGAGGGTAGGTGTTTGAGGTCATCTTTGGTTACAAAGCAAGTGTGAGGCCAACTTGATTTATAAGAAACTCCGCCCCCCACACCCTTCTCCAAGTGATTTGCCATTCCAGCCCGCATACACATTGTGTTGTCAGATTAAGATCTCACTTCTCTCTTGTTCAGTCTTTGACTGAAATTCTAGCGGTTCAGAAATCCTGTTTTCTATATTTGGAATGCAGAGACTACTGAATATCTGCCATGTGTATACCAAGGCTGAGGCTGGATTGAGCCTGCTGGCAACCCTGCTGGGACTGGCACTTACCCAGACGGGTGAGAAGAGCTATGTACACACACAACACGGCATTACTGTCTCCTTGAATGTTGGATCACTATTTTGAAACAGCTGTTATTTAGTATGTCAAGGGAAATTTTACTCATGTATTTATTTTTCATAGGATTTTATAAAGGCCCATGACTTGGATGACTTGGAAAACACAGTCGCAGCTCTTAAGAACGAATTTCAGAAAACCCTTAATGATAAGACAGAGAACCAAAAGTCTTTGGAGGAAAACCTAGCAGCAGCCAAACATGACCTCCTCAGAGTCCAGGAGCAGCTGAGCATGGCTGAAAAGGTCAGACACACCTTTGCCTGTTTTTCTGATGATCTAATGCATACATGACCAGATAAATGCTAGGCAATGGCAGGATCGATCGGGTTGTTTTTATTCTGAGTTTTAGTCAATGCTTGTTTTGAAGGCCTATTATTTTGGGGGCACTTTTGTTCTTCTATCTTTGTGAACAGACCACTCTCCTTTCTTCACATGCCGCCTCCACGCCACACCTTTGCATTGTTTCCGCTGGTTCTTCCTACAGCCTCACAGAGACCTGGGTGGCTTTTTCTTTTTCTTTCTTTTTTTTTTTTGAGATATTTCTCAAAATATTTTATATGGGAAATACATAGAGAGTAAATTCTTGACTTTAGGGTTTAGATACTTTAAAATGTATGTGTGAGTCAGGAGAGATGGCTCAGCAGTTAAAAGCACAGCTGTTCTTAGAGGACCCGAGTTCAGTTCCCATCACCCACTCTCCACCAGGCATTCATGTGGTAAACATACATGCTTATAGGTGAAACACTCATGTACGTAAAATAAATAAGAAAATCTAATGTTTTTCAATCCTCTGTATTTTTTTAAAAGGATTCTGGGTGCTAGCGGTAGAAGCCAAGACTCATGCATGCTAGGCAAATGTTCTACTAGCTGTGCTACAGTCCTAAAACTAAAATTTAAAATTCTCAAATTAAGGGCTAAAAATATATGGCTTAGTGGTTAAGGCTCTTGGAGAGGATTTGGGTTTGGTTCCAGCACTCACATCTGATGGCTTACGACTGCCCATAATTCCTGTTCTCTGCGTGAATGCAGTTTATATAAACTCACACTGTTATATACACATACAATTAAATAAGAAATGAATACTTTTAAAGACATTCAAGTTAAAAACCCTTCTTGAGTTTTTAGAACTTGGGAATTTAAAAAACTATTATATATATTTTACATGAAAGTTAGTTTGTGTGACATACAGATTCCTATATCTAGGGCAGATTGTACTTGTTACTTGCTAACATAGTGTTGCTTTGGAAAACAGTACTATTTTATTAACTTCTCATTTAGAATGTTTTTAAAGTTCAGGTGGTTTTAATTTTATACAAGTATGTTTTTAAGGAAATAAGAAAATTAGCAGGCTGTGTATTTTTATCACATTTGTTATTCTTTCCTAACATTTCTTAGTAATGGCTGACATTTTTCACAAAGCAGGAGTTAGAGAAAAAATTCCAACAAACAGCAGCATATCGAAACATGAAAGAAATTCTCACCAAGAAGAACGACCAAATCAGAGACCTACGGAAAAGACTGGCAAGGTAAGCTGGCCGGTCCACCCTGGGGCTCCTCTCCACACTTGCCCGCTGGTACCAATCAGTCAATCCTGGGTAGGCCCATGTTCAGTCCACAGGGTGGCTTTTAGTCCCAGCTAGACATTTTCCCTCGCCACACAATACTTGGTTGCTCTTGGCAGTGGATCCGTTAGCAGGTAATGGCACAGAAATAGCAGCTGGCGAGGGAGCACAGGGTGCTCCATGGTGTTCTCCTGGTACTAATACCTTTGCTTGTTGGGTCATTCTGTCATCAGTGACTTTGTCAGAGTTCTCAGGGAGGACATTTGTGAGGTGAAGTCAAGATCAGATCTATAATGGGAGGGGGTTTGTACCGTGACCCATAGTCATGTCAGCTACTCATGATCGTCTGAGGACTGTCAGACTTAGACTAAACGACCACAAAGCCTGGAATCTGACGATGTCTTAGGTGACCTGATGGAGACTCCGCGTCACCATCCTAACACCAGTCTTGAGTAGCACTGCTTTCTGCTACAATAGGGATAGAAAGTGAGCAGTTACTCCAGACGGCTACTGGAGGTATTTCACTTACGACACAACAACAAAAGGGATCCTGACAATATGCTCTTAATTTTATCTCTAGATACGAATCTGAAGATTAAAGACTGAAGGTTTTGTCTAGAACCTGCCACACATAAACATGCAAGTTATCTCCATCCACCTCAGCCATGTATTTTGAAGCCTTTTGTCATATTCTCTCCTTTTTCTAGTGTTTAGACTTTGCTTGTAATACTAGAATTAGCATTCTTGTCTCTAGTTCTCTAACCGAGAAGAGAAAAAAAAGTAATGATTTTTTGTTGTCCCAAACATCTGTCTGTCAAATGCCCTAGAATCTCTTGCAAGTACAGTGAGATTTCTTCATGGTAGAAAAGAGTTTAGAATGGGAATAAGAGCCATGCTTTTGCATTAGGAAGAAGAGTAACCCTTTTAATGTTAGAGAAACAGTACCACCATTACTTGTACAGTCCCAGAACGTAAAGATAGAATAGTAAAGTTATTAAGATTTACAAATAAACCTCTTATTTTTAATAATGAATTCTAGTTAATTTATTCTATCTCATCTTCAAAATGTATAAACTCATGGGAAATATGTTTACTGTCTGCTGTAGTCAACATTTTTAATCAGTTATAAGGGAAAGTGAGTGCAGTAAATGTGAAGACTCAGTTAACCTTTGCTCCTCTCTGTCACGATGCTGCTTATCAAAAGAGATGCAGGCATTTTCTAGCATCCTAACTTATCACGGGTATGTGTTATGGATGGAGAAGTCAGATTTATCCTATGCTTTCACAGTTTAGAAAGCAGGTGGACTCAGAGTATATGCGATCTTTAGACTTATTTCCAGAATATCCTTTTAGCCTGTATGTAAAATATAACTCTTTCAAACTCTGACTCAACAGAAAGTCAGTGACAAGGTTCCAGGTTGGACTTTGGGTCATAGTTTGTATATGGTAGATAAATGGTGTTTTCAAGAGATTTTAGTATTTCTATTGGTTTGCTTTTCCTTGGCTGATCATATATAAAGTATTAGAAACAGGACACAAACCTGCAGTGTGTAGTGCAGCGTTGTGGTACACGAATAAATAAAGACCACAAGGCAGTTAAACCTCAGAAGGAAAGCGTTTACCTTTCACCTGTTACCATGGAAGTTTTCCCGTTTCTCAAAACATGTCACATCCTGTGTGAACAACCTGAGAGACGATCTCCACCTCCACAAATAGGGAACTTATTCCTGGAAAGAGTGTACCGATAAAAACTTACATCTGTTATTTTCACTCAAACTTTTAGTACTAGCTTTGAATGTACTGTGGGGTTTTTGTAGGCTTTGTTAAAATACTCAAGGAACAAATAACAGTGAGGTAATTTCTCCCAGAAAAAGCAGGGAAGGTGATCTTAGAAGATGAGTGATGGGCAAAGAAGAGAAAAAAATAAGTAACAAGCCAGCATTTCCCACACACTTTTTCTCATCCGTCTATCTGCAGTTCGATCACTCATCAGATTCTTGTAGGGTGCTCACTGAGGGCTCTAGTTTTACCCTGTATTTCTTTAGCCCAACCCTAACTAAAAGTCCATCTCGTCATTTGTGGACTAGGATGTTCTGTCTAAGTCAGAAACCAGAACTTCTAACTAAATGGAAAATGTTTCTTTCAGAAACTGTTTAGTTATATTCTGCCTGCAGCTTTCTCAGTTTAATGTCAGAAAGAAAGACTTATTAAACAAACTGTAAAACATGGCTGGGTAAAAGTTTATTTATTTATGTTTGTTGGTAGGGGTTTTGAAATAGTCTGTGTTGTCTGTTCTGCTTGTTGAATAATAAATTCAAAAGTATTTGTGAAACCTTAAACTCTCTTAAGCAGTAGGATAAACAAGTAGGCCGCATAAATCAATGCGATGCTTCTTTTACTTACACCATTTACTGCTTCTGGGTTTTTTGCTGTACTGATTTCTTTTTAAACTCATACCGCTCAGCAAAATGTGATTTTAAATGTTTATTTTACTTGGTCTCCCAGTTTTAAGATTTACCTCATTTGACTAAAAAAGCCAGTTTAGTCTATACATTTTAGCCCTTTAGGAAATAGTTCAGTCTTGAGTAAGCTGTTAATGTTCTGGTAGCTGTGGACAGTTTGAGCTGGTAAGCCATCTTAATGAAGCTCCTGGCCAGGGTGCAGCATTTAACCTACCATACATGAGGCCCTGGGATCAGCTCCCACACTGTGAAACAAAAGCAAAAACAAATAAAATGCAGCTAATATCTTTAATTTGACAGTTAAATGTTTATTTGTTCTTATCTTATATTTGTATATGTGTTAAATATTTACTCATTTATGTCTTATAAATATAATTATATAGAATATTTTGTTCTCTGAAATATGTAATTATATTTGATAAAACCTTTACTATCTGTTACTTCCATTTTGATATTCCCAAGAAACCTGACACCCCCTTCTGACTTCCATAAGCACCAGGCACTCGTGTGGTGCTAAGACATACATGGATGCAAAACGCTCATATACATAAAAGAAAGAAAAGTGAAAGTCGATCTCATATAACTTCCTCTTTTTTGTGCTTATAACTATCATTTAACTTTTTATACTTTAAAATTACTAATTATGAGACTAAGGAAAAAAGCTTTGAAAATCTTATTTAATATATGTGGTATTTGCATATGTGTTTGTTCACATGTGTGGGCATATATGCCCTTGCGAGTGCATACATGCCTGTGTGTGCATGTATGTGTGCGCATGCGTGTGTCCATCAGAGGTCAATGCAGAGTGTCTTCCACTATCATTCTCTGTTTTTTGAGGCAGACTCTGTCACCTGACCATCAAGCCCCTAGGTTCCCTCTCAGCACTGGGATTATAGGCCATGCTTCTGTGCCCGTGTAAAGGATGCTGAGATCGGAACGCAGGTTCATGCTTGCACAACCAGCACTCTACCCACTGAGCTACCCTTCTTTCCCACCTTCTGTTGTTTCTTAATGTAGCAATTTTTAAATGTAGTAATGTATGGAGCCAGCTATCAATTCATTAAATAGAGGTTTATGAGCAGTGTAGATTTTGCTAGCAAGAAATTAAGCCTGGTGACGAAGGCCTGTTGCCCTAACAGCTTGGGATGCTGAAGTAGAAGGAGCACAAGTTCAAGGCCTGCAAAAGCTACAGAGTGTGTTCAAGTCCAGTCTGAGCAATTTAGCAAGACTCTGCCTCACAACAAAAGGTAAACAGAGGGCTGGGAATAGAATGAAGTGGTAGAGCATATTGCCTAGCATGGAGGGCCCTGGGTTCACCTCCAATACTGAAAGAAGAAAACAAAAGTAAAGAAATAAAGAAGAGATGATTCAGCAGTTAGGAGAGCTTGCAGCTCTTTTGGAGAACCCAAATTCAGTGCCCAGCACCTGTAAGGTGGCTTACAACAAACTCTTAACTCCAGTTCCAAGAGACCAATACTCTCTTCTGTTTCCCACAGGCATCTGCATGTACATGGTACACATACGTACACATAAAAAATAAATCCTTAAAGGGGGAATTAAGAAATTGAGAAGTACAGTAAATTTGTGGGTTCTTTGCCCTAGAAATCCATGTCAACACAAAGTACCAGTGTCTGTGGTGGCCAGGCATGTGGGGCAAGCTTTCCTTCTCTTTCAGCTCTCCTGTTCTCTTCATTACCTCACAAAAATGCTACCATGGGAAGCTTTGACAGATGCTCCAGGCAGAAGGATGCCTTTGAATGTAATTTGTTTGTGTTTGTTTTTTGAGACAGGGTTTGTCTGTGTAGCCCTGGCTGACCTGGAACTCACTCTGTAGACCAGGCTGACCTTGAACTCAGATCCACCTGCCTCTGCCTCCCAAGTTCTGGCATTAAAGGTGTGTGCCACCACCACCCAGCATGGGACGTGCATGCCACAGTGTTTACGTGGAAGTCGGAGGACAACCTGTGGGAGTTGGTTGTCTCCACATGAATCCAGGGATCTACCTCAGGTCATCAGACTTGACAGTTGAGTGGAAAAAAGAAATAAAAAAGGAAAGATGTGACCAGATGAATGAAATGGGTACAGTAAAGAAACCAAAATAGCTGCTCCATGAGTTAAGAGGGAAAAATTGATCCAAACCACCAAGGCTGTGTCTTGGGACTGGGGGGTTAGTGGATGGGATTTCCAGGATTTTAAGGGAACAGGTACCTGGAAGGAGGGAACCTGTAAATTAAAGTGGAGGACTTTAATACTTTAAAGGTGCTCGTGAGTAGGGATTGAAGGAACTAGAATAAAAGCTAGCACAGACCTTGAGAGGCTAGTAGGCGTCACAAGCATATACTAATAATGGAAGAACCCTTTTCCAGGGATGAAAAGAATGTTTCCTTTTAGCAGATAGGGACTGTTTTCCTCAAGTCCCAGAGGGGATGTTGGCTTTGTCTAAATGCTAGACTTTGGGAAAAGAGATTTCTTTTCCTTTATCTGCTGAGCCGTCTTGCTGGCCCTTGTGGTTTTTAAGGTAAGAGACATATTTCATCAGGATTGAGCAAAACAGTTAACAAAAGATCCCATGATAACCTTATTGAGGAAAGCTTTAGCCAGTTCAGGGTCTGGGTGCAAGTGACTTATATCGGGATTCCTGAAGGAGGCAGTGATGTGGGAGTGTCATATATCAATCTGTTGATTTCATTGGTTAAGCAATAAAGAAACTGCTTGGCCCTGATAGGTTAAAACATAGGTGGGAGGAGTAAACAGAACAGAATGCTGGGAGGAAGAGAAAGTGAGCTCAGAGACACCATGATCCTCTCTCCCAGGCAGACGCACGCTATGAAGCAAGCCGCCAGGTCAGACATGCTGAATCTTTCCCGGTAAGACCGGTGCTACAGATTATTAGAGATGGGTTGATCGGGATATGAGAATTAGCCTGTAAGGGCTAGAGTTAATGGACCAAGCAGTGTTTAAAAGAATACAGTTTGTGTGTTGTTATTTCGGGGCATAAGCTAGTCAGGCGGCCGGGGTGCCGGGGACGCAGCCCCGCCGCTCCTATCACTACAAGGCAGGAATTGAGAGAGGTTAAGTTTCCACACAAGCAACCAAGATTATCCTGCTGGAACCCTGCGACACTCATAGAAACAACTTGGAATACTTCTACAGAAGCATGACAAATCTGAGCTACTAATTCCTTGCTGTGTCCAGCCTGTTCTGAATGAGGATCAAGTCTCCCTCTAGTTGGGTTGCCTGCAGGTACAGTCAGGAAGCCGCACCAATGTGACTATAAGCAAATCTAAGAAGAGGTGGGGTTACCCTAAATGGGTTTATTTTTCAGTTTAGGTGTTTGGGAGTTAGTAAAGGTGGTTATACAATATTGTATATATACTAAAATCCACTGAATCAGACATTTCAAAGGGGTCACTTTGATATGTGAATTATATGTCAAAGTACATCTGGGAGTAAAAGAGATAGTATGTCAAAGCAACTCGTTCAGCCTTGATCGTCATGTGTTAGACTCCTCTGTCTGAGGGCAGTGTCTGGTAGTCTTTTTTCTTTTTTAAACAATAAAATAGACAAAGGAAAATAGCAACTAGAAGGTTCCCAGGACAAGCTATATTCTTTACTGCTGGAAACTGTACTGAAGCCATGGGGAATTTTTTTTATCTCCCTCCTTTTCTGTTTTTTTTAATATTTATTATTATATATACAATATTCTGTCTGTGTGTATGTCTGTAAGCCAGAAGAGGGCACCTGACCTCATTATGGATGGTTGTGAGCCACCATGTGGTTGCTGGTAATTGAACTCAGGACCTGTGGAAGAGTGGGCAATGCTCTTAGCCACTGAACCATCTCTCCAGCCCCCTCCTTTTCTGTTTATTCTAAATTTCCCGTCCAACTAGCCCGTCTGTTGATCAACCCTGCTCACCTTGTCCCCAAATATCATCAAGCATTCCTGTGAATACTTCTTGTCCCCAGCTCTGCATGATGATTGAGTAGTCACCCTCTTCCAGTGTGGCCACTCCTCCCCTGGGCTGCTTGTTTAGTCCCTGAAGAGTCCAGAGTAAGAAAGCAGCAGCAAAGTGGAGCACTGGAAACCAGGAACAAACACTTCTTTCCATACTGATTGGAGGTGAGTGGACACAGGTCTCCAGAACCACCAACAAGCCTTGCTAGTCTTCTTTCAAACAAGGACATGTTCCAGGTGATGGGAAGTGACTCTCCTGTAGGAAGGGAATGGGGGCTTCATCTGTGTGACAATAGAGTTCAGGGGAATTTGGGAAATCAAAGTCTACCCAGATAGGTCTCATTCCTTCCCAGCTAGAGCAGTGGATCAGACACGGACTTCCAGGCATGGAATTTGGTCTTCTTTATAACCTTTATGGTCCCTGAACTTGATTTGAGCACATTTTGTTGCCTGTATGCTGAATGCATCTAAATGTTTCTGGGACATCTGAGGTGATAGAGACTAATCAGAATCTGCCTTTTTCTTTATCCCAGTTTTTTGGGTTTTGGTTTTTTGTTTTGTTTGGGGGAGGGGGTGGTTCAAGGCAGGGTTTCTCTGTGTAGTCCTAGGCATCCTGGAACTTGCTCTGTGGAGCAGGGTGGCCTTGAGCTCACAGAGATCTGCCTGCCTTTGCCTCCCAAGTGCTGGGATTAAAGGTGTGTGCCTTCACTGCCTGGATTCATCCCAATTTTTAAATTGTGAATTGGTGCCCACAAAGTTCTTTTTTAGGGATATTTTTGGATCAGCTTTGCTATTTGAACTTCCTGTAAATCCCTGAGTTTTTTATGTAAGTAGTCTACTTGGGAGGTGATTCTAGGAAGGACGAGGGCATAGGGTGAGGGGCGGGAAAGAAGAATGTTACCACTGGGGAATACCATGCTCGATCTCATTGAGGAGTGAGGGTATGGGAATGTACCCTCCTTTATGGGGATGAGGATTGTCCCTGGATTGCTAAACCTCAGCACTAATTGGGCCAGGCTAAACAAAAAACATTCCTGGTACCTGGGGCTAGCCTGTCTTTGTGATTCAGTGTGAAGTCCGTTTTCGTTTATTGTTGTATTATTTATTCTCTGTGTGTCCCTGGCTGCTCTGAACCTCAGTTTGTAGATCCGCCTGCCTCTGCCTCCTCAGTGCTGGGACTAAAGGCGTGCTATACATGTTCAATATAGACTGAGGAAGTTGAACTGCTTTCAGCACAAGTACTGTCTAAAGCCACAAGCCAAACTCATCTAGATTATAAAAATCAAATATTTCCTATAAATTAATTGCTTAATATTGAATTTCTCCATGTGACCTGGCTACTAAAACAGTTCTAATATAGAATGAAATTTCCTCACCTCTGGAGAAGCAATTCGTGCATAATTTTATTCCTTCATAGTTACTCAACATAATTACAAATGCCAATAGCTACCATATACTTCAGTATTCTCATGGAGAGCTGTTTGACACTTTCATAAGTCTGTAAGCAGAAAAACAGTTCTCAGAATTGCTGTATGTCCCTTTTATGGTTTACCTACTCCCGGGCCTATTAAGCTGTGCACTTTTAAAAAATTATTTTACCCAATGTGTCGATCTCTGTTTTAGTTTCTAATGTGGCCTTTGAAAACAGACAGCTTTTAGGGTCTAATTCTTCCTAAGAGTAAAGTATACAGGATATTTGTTGTAGCACAGTTAATAAAAACTCAAAGACAGATATTGGGGTTCAAACTGAAGGTCAGAAAAGCAAAACAGCCACTGACTCTTACCTCTACCTCAGACTAGAATAGCGGGTGATCCTGCCTCCAGGAACCTGAGAATGAGACTGTGTCTGAGGGCTGTCTCCTCCCGTATTATATTCCTCTCTAGAGCTGGGATTAAAGGTGTGCACCACCACCACCTGGTTTCTGTGACAAACTAGTGTGGCTACTGGGATTAAAGGTGTGTGTCACCACTGCCTGCTCTGTAAAGCTGGCCAGTGTGGCTGTTTTACTCTCTGATCTTCAGACAAGCTTTATTAAAATACAAATGAAATATCACTACCTTTGGCATCTTGGTAACCTCAAGATTTCCTAGATTGCTTTACATCAGATTGTCAGTCCTTCAAGTTACCAGTTTTTATTTTAGATACTTGAAGTATGTAGGTAACGGAGTCTGGATAAGTAAATGCTATATGTGTGCTCTATTTCTTGATGTATCACACTTGGATTTACTAGGATTTCAAGGTAACTGGAAATGGTTGTAGAAGACATTCTTGCTTCATTCGCAGTCTTGGGGTTATAATGCTTTAAATATTTTAGCAAGGATTATGTGATCAATATTCTGTATCAGCTACGGAACTTCTTTCCTAGTTTGCTAAAAACTACAGCTACTAAATTTTTCAGAATTTCTTTTCTGAATGTACTGAGATGGCAATGCATTTTTCTCTCTTAATGTTAATGTTGTAAATTACAATACTTAATCTTTTAAAAGTTTTGTTTATTTTTTAATTGAGTTTTCAACATGTTTGTGTGTGTGTGTGTGTGTGTGTGTGTGTGTGTGTGTGTGTAGCCTTGGCTGTCTTGGAACTTGCTCTGTAGACCAGGCTGGCCTCCAACTCACAGAGATCCGCCTGCCTCTGTCTCCCGGATTTGGGGATTAAAGGTGTGCTCCAGCACTGACCGGCTAAAAGTTTTATTTTTTAAAGACAGATTCTTACTATATAGCCCAGGCTGACCATGAAATCTTGATCTTAGTGCCCTCATTTCCTGGGCACTTTTTTTTTTATGTTAAATTACCCTCAGCTGTTAATAGTCGTTCCCTTTGCCATGGCAGTGGGTGGGTGCTCTTACAAGTGTTAACTGTTACTAATCTTAGTCTTGTAGCACGTCTTCTGATTCTCCCAGAACATAGGAGTATGGGAAGCCATCTGAAACCATCTCCCACTCACACCCTTCTCCCTTGGGAGGCTCTCAATGAGCTCAGAATAGATTGACATGCAAAACATAAAAATACTTACTAGGGGGTCTAGACTTGACCTCCCAATAATAGAGTATCTCACAGCTCTTGTTGCTGTTATCCTGCTTGTTTTGATGAACTGCTGTCGTTTTGGGGATGTGGGAAGAAGAGCCAAGAAGTTGGCACCTTTGGCTTACTCTCTTTTGTTACTGATGGAAGTAATAAACTACCTGAATCTAAAAACAGCTCATTGAACATCTGTCTTAGTCTGGGCTTGGTCTCTCTTTGGCCGCTGCTGTACAACCTGCATCTGCTGCGGAAGCAATCACAGCCAGCCTTCTCCGTCTGCACTTTGAGGGCTGGCCAGCCGAAGAGAGTGCCTCACTTAAGTCTACGCTCCCTTCAGGGGTCAGGGAAAGGAGGATTGCACCCAACAGCAGCCATCTGAAATATAAAATGTTGCTCTTGGGTTCAGTGTGTCCTGTCTTCCCGGGGTCTGTAGCCATTCTGCTGCACCTGAGGGAGTGGCCGGTTCCCTTTCCTTCGCCCTCAGGCTACTCCATAGGTACTGCCATCACATCTGTGCCTCCCCCTGCCTCCCCTAGGTTACGACTTCAGTCATGACATGTTCTCCTTTTATATATTGTTGGGTCTTGTGAGCTGACACGGGATTAAACGGTTTTAAAATGTTCACATCAAAATTGCTCTGGAATTTTCCTTCCTTGGTAAACATCTGGTACTTGAAAGCTGCCAACAATGTTTCTGAACCCGTAGATGATTAACCTTTAAAAAAAAAAAAAACTTGATCTCTGATCATATTCAGCAAAACCGTTGAACACTTCAACCACCGTTTATAAATGCAAACAGCGATCTGAAGTAAGCCCATTTTGAAGCAAAGGACAGTAGAGGGAAGGAGTGGGAGTGAGGTAGCTCTCAGCAGAGGTCTTGCATGACTGGGCTTGCTGCCGTTTGTGCTGGGTCTCTGCACGGCAATGGAGGGCTGTATTTAGGTCTGCAGTGTGGATTCAGTTATCTGTGTTGTCCTGTGCACCGAGTTCCTTATAATCCGCAACTATCTGCTGTTTTTTGGTTTTATATCTTTGTTTTCCTTGTGCTGGATGTTCTGGCCACATATTTTTGGACCTCAAAATAACATGTTAAGCTAATTCTAGGGACCATGGTGTTTGATTTAGATGATTTTACATTGTCCTGTTTTTAATTGCTTTATTTTTATCCGGTCTTTTAGGTAATGTGTATGCATTTTAAGGGAATATCTGATGAGTTCTACCAAATGTGAATCCCCACATGACCACTACCACAATTGGGAAACAGTGTATTTGTCCTTCTCAGCTCCTTGTATCTTTCTCCCTGATCCTGGTACCTTAGCAACCACTGATCTGCTTTTTC
The DNA here is from genome assembly GCF_014885135.2 of Alexandromys fortis. Classification (NCBI taxonomy): domain Eukaryota; kingdom Metazoa; phylum Chordata; class Mammalia; order Rodentia; family Cricetidae; genus Alexandromys; species Alexandromys fortis. The sequence continues at coordinate 537,182 of NW_026067921.1, forward strand.
TCTTGTTAATTTAATGTGCCTTTTTTAGACTTCATATGATAGAATCATAAGTTAATTGTTAAATGTGGCTTCTTTCACTTAACAAAGTATATTTAATATTTAAGATGTGCTCATGTCTGTGTGGATGCCAGTAATGTATTCCTGTCATTGTTCAGAAGGACCCCAGTGTTTGGTTCTATCATAGTTTGTTTATTCAACCAAATCTCAGGAGTATTTTCACCAGTATTTACTACACTTCATATATAAAATCAATTTTATTTTTTGCTTGAGTGCCTGTTTGAGAGGCAGCATGAACAAAAAATGTGTGTTTTCATGGAGCTTAAAAAGGATCTAAAAAGCAAACAGTACTATTATATAGTAATTATACAATTATATGCATTAGTTCCTTATGACTGGTCTAACGAATTACACAGTTGGTGGTTTAAGATAACAGAAATTTGTTCTTAATCAAAATCTCTAAGTCAGGATTTGATAAGTTCACTCGTGCTGTATGTGTGAGAGAGATGTGCCCCATGGGCCTTTCCCGGGGCTTCTGGTGGTTGCTGAGTGCCCTTCTGTCCAGTGACTTATAAACACGGCGCTTTGAGCTTTGCTCCACCCTCATATCACCTTCTTTTCTGGGTTTTCTTTTCTAAGGACACTTGTGGTTGGATTTACTGTCCATACTAATCTAATATGGCCTCATCCTGAGACCCTTCACTACATCTGGAGAAAAGCCCTTTATGGTCTAGGTGGGCATATGTTTTAGGGGCTACTACAGAAACTCCCACCAGTGTTAAACAGTGATAACAGAGAAGTAGAATAATTAGAGGCAGAGTGCTGGAGGGCTATGGATGTCACTTCAGTAATGTGGTCAGGACAAGTCACTGAAGAGGCAGCAAACAAAAACAGAAGTCAGCTGGTAAAGCTATCTGATGTTCAAGAGAACAGCAAGTCAAAGGCACTGCCTGGGAATGGCCCTAGCACACTAAAAGACAGCGAAGAATCATGTGGCTGAAGCCTGCCTGTGGGGTTGCTGTAAGGATTCAAGACTGACTGATTTATTCATCGATTTGGAATAGGGTCTCACTGCGTAGCCCTGGCTGTCTGGGAACCTGCTTTGTTGATCAGACATTTACCTCTGCCTCCCAAGTACTGGGATTAGAATTTTTAAGAGTGTTGTTTTTTATTTTATACATATGAATGTTTTGCCTGCATGTTTTGTGTACCACATGCAAGCCCAGTGCTCTTGTGGGCCAGAAGAGGGCGTTGAATCCTCTGGAACTGAAGTTACAGAAAGCTATGAGCTGCCTTGTGTGTGCTGGGAGCAGAACCCAGGTCCTCTGTAAGAGTAAGTGCTCCTAACTACTGAACCATTTCTCCAGCCCCATAGATTTGGGATTTTTATGCTGAAGAACATGGAAAGCTTTTGCAATTCATTATTCCTTGGAATAATAAAAACCTGACAATAACATTAAAAGAGAGAATTCTGTGATCATCTAAGCCATTTGAGAGCAGAGTAATGTGGACTAGACGTGTTCAAGTGGGAAGTGTTTGAGACTCAGCAGACTGCCAAGTATACAGACCATAAGCATATAGTTCAAAGATCCTGCCACAGGAGTCTTCTAAAGAGCAACACCCACAGAGCCCCCCCACGTCTCTCTCCCACATACTTTCTCCAAAAGCACTCTCCCGACTTCTAGCACCATGAGTCATCTGAACGGTCTGTTTTTGTTGTTGTTTTTAACTATATAATGGAATCGTACACCCTATATACTTGACTGTGTCCTGCTCCATCCAACACTGGGGTGAGATTTCAGAGAATTCATCTCTGTTATTACAGATACCAATCATTTGCTTGTTCTCATTGCTACATAATATTATCTTATGTGAATAGCCTATCATTTAATCACTGTTTTACTATTGATGCACATTTGGAGGTTTCCAGTTTGGGATAGTACAAAGAATTATATGAACAAGGTGTGATGCCATTGCTGGATTACAACACGTATGCATATTCAACAGTAGTGGATATTGCTTAGAGTCTCTCCAAGTTGCCAACACTGTAGGAGAGAGAGCTTGGTTCTGGGTATGTTTTGGAGGTAAAACAGCATATAGCCTAATTCACAGAAGATGAACAAGAGAAATCAAGGGTTGACTCCAGGTGTTTGCAGCTGGGCCACTGCTAGGTAAGGCTCAATATCAGCCAAATTAGAAGCAGGGATTTGGGGGTGTGGGTGAAAAGAAGAGAAAGGCAGGAGTTTTGTTTTATATAATCCTGAGATGCCAAATGTGATTATTAACAAAGGGGTAGACATTCAAGTCCCAACCTCAACAGCTTAGTCTGGATTAGAAACAAAGCAATAGGAGTATCCACGGAGGAGTTTTAAGCCATGACAGAGGCAGATACACCAAGGAAGTAAGTATAGATGAGAACACAAGACGCCCTATCACCATGGAATCTGAGAAAAGGGAGTCAACAAGGAAACTAAACAGTAGAAACCTGTAAGGCCACAGCGACGCCTTGAGTGTCCTTAGAGGCAGGCTCAGGAGAGCACATCGGGAAGGGGAAATCGGTCTGGGACAGACAGGCTCAGAAGAGGCCTGACGAAGTGCCATGTCAGCTAGGCATGTGGGCAGCACATTGCTTGAGACCTTACTGGTTTTGCTATCCATTTTTGCCAGTGAGAATTGGCCTGAGTAACTAGAGGAAGTATCATCAAGAGAGAGAGGGCTGCCACTAGGGACACAATGAGAACGTGATCTAAGCAAGGACGTGAAGGAAGCAGGGGAGCTCACCACAGGGTGTCTTTGGAGAGAACACAGCAGTGTAGAGATGAAGTATTGATGGAACAGCAGATGGCATGCTGTGTCTGGAACCTTGAACAGCGAAAATAGTGGGAAAGTTGGTCCTGAAAGAAATGAAGGGTCAGCTCACATGGTCCCTCATACGTCTCTGTAGGCACTTTGTCTTTTTTGTTGAAATGGGGGGGCTACTCAGGTTTAGGGCCAAAGAGTGACATAGTTTGTCTTAATTGATAAGCTTCAACATCATGGTTAACAGTGATATGTCGCATGCTTACCCTTTAATCTCCAGAACACAGTGGCTTCTTCTGTTCTCCCTTGGTCACATCAACATTGTGCTAGAGGTCCAAACCAAAACAGAAGGCTGGAAAACAACATGGCCAGTGTCTGTAGATGATAGGACTAGGAGATGATAGGATTCCACAGTTGAAAACAGCGCTCTGCAGGACTCTGAAAGGAGAACCTGAAGCTACTGGAGCCTACCATACAACGCGGTGTGAGTTTGCACCTATAATAAAAATACAATTTAATTTGATTGGCCCTTATAGCTTCAAGATCTGTACAGCAACAGTTGACACAACTGAAAAGAGATCCACAGTCATCAAAGATGGTATCACACAGTTCTCTCAATGGTTGATAAACTAACAAAGAATCAGTGAGAATGTCGGAGCACATTGGACCCAGCAAATACAGCGTGCCTATCCCTGCATCCCACCTTCTTCGTAAGCACAGCATTTGTATGTTGTAGATGTCAGCCTTCTACTGTCCTGTGTCTCAAAGCCAAATGGGTTGTTCTAAAACAGACTAGTTCTAGAAAATCCCCAAGTTCTTTATCCAGAGTAATGAAAATGTACAGGTTATAGGTACATACAGCATGTCTGGACCGTAAAGAAAGTAAAATATAAAAAGGAGAGTGTCGTTATAAAGTTCAAATTACAGAAATCAAAAGCATGTCTTTTTCAGAATGTGTGGGAAGATACAGTATTCCTTGCCTTGTTCATATGACCAAATGCCTGACAAAACAAAAACAATTAAAAAAAAAAACACTTAAGGGAAAGAGGGTTTACTTTGGATGTAGTCTGTCTTGGTAAGAAAGGCCTGGTGGCAGGAGTGTGACGCCTTCTCATTTCTTCTGCAATCGGAAAGGGAGTGGGGCCAGAGTATAAAACTTCAAAGCCTGACCTGGTGGTCCTCTTCCTCTAGCAAGGCTCCACCTCCTAAGGGTTCAACAACCTTCCAAAACAGTACTGAGAACCAATTGTTCATCACGTGAGTGTGTTGGGGGGACAGTTCATATTCAAACCACAACAGAATAGTAGAATCACTAGGAAAGGTAATAAATTATAAATCTGTATTTTAAAAAAATAGATTGTCTAATCTCTGGGGGAAGGGATTGAAATTGAAGAAGTGGACAGAGTGTATTCTTGAACCCTGGATGGAGCTTTTATATTTTGTTATTTATGTGGTAATTGTGTGGACACTTGCTTTGTTAAGCTATTCACCTTTCTGTGAATTTTCAGAGGTGGTGATATGCCGACAACACAAAAGTGCCTCATAAATGAAAACAAAACAGCAGACATCGATAAAAATATTAATTTGGATAGGTTATATATTAAGAAATAGAAACAAAAATCAGAAGAGAAATTGTGGAAGAGTATCATTCCTTGTAATACTGCAGGAAGTGAATTTAGCAAAACTGTTCCTAGGTAATTCTTGAGCTATTTTTCGAGTAATGTGTCATCTCAGCAAGCAGGAAAAAGTTTTGAGCTCCTTGAGTACATGCGAAGAAATTTGTGTGGTACGTATGGCAAAAATGTCTTCAACATACCCAGGAGAGGTAAGATATATAATCCCTCTCTCTCTCTCTCTCTCTCTCTCTCTCTCTCTCTCTCTCTCTCTCTCTCTCTCTCTCTCTCTCTCTCTCTCTTTAATGTTCACACACACACACACACACCTCTCTCTCTCTCTCTCTCTCTCTCTCTCTCTCTCTCTCTCTCTCTCTCTCCTCCCTTCCTTCCCCTTACTTGATCTGAGTTTATTTTACAAAGGAAATTTTAAAAGTAGAAAGATCAGAAATTAACAATAAATGGTGGTAATAATGGTATTGGGGAGAATGGAAAATGGAGGAGGTGTTCAGAAGGGAAACATTAATGCTGCATGTGTGTGTGTGTGTGTGTGTGTGTGTGTTAAAATGAATGATTCCAGGTGGTGGCGCACGCCTTTAATCCTAGCACTGAGGAGGAGAGACAGGTGAATCTCTGTGGGTTGTTAGGACAGCCTGATCTACAGAGTGAGTTCCAGAACAGCCAAGGCTTATACAGAGAAACTGAAAATAAATAAAATTAAGAGTGACAAGGAAGTACTGGTAGGACTCTTGCTCCCTGAAAAGGAAAGTATATACCAGTTGCCACGACACCTTTAGATTCCAGATACTCAGGTATAACCAGTCAACCTCATTTTTCCCCCTTGAGACAAGCATCTGTAGATTTGGGATGCTAAGGTTATTGTTTTTTTTTTTTTTTTAGACAAGACTGCTCTCTAATTCAATTTGGATATGAACTCTTGATTCTCCTACCTCGGCTTCCTGAGTGCTGGGATAGCAGGCGTGTGCCATCACACTTGGCTTGCTTTTATTGTTTTCAAAGTCTCACAAATGATTCTGTTGTGTAGTCAGGTATAAAATAGTGTGCCCAGCTATGATGTCTATAAACCACACACACACACACACACACACACACACACACACACACACACCAAATGACCAGCATCACACAATCACCCTAAGGGTGCAAAAGCAACACACATACCTTGGCAGTAACCAAAAGCTCTCTAATTGGACTTAAGACCTGCTCAACAAGAGAGAAAGCATGCCTGGTACTGTAATCCCAGCCGACTACCCAAGGCTAGGAATCATGGGTCTTGAAAGAGAACCTCCAATCATCACTCTAATAAGACAACATAATCCCTAACTACATTCTAATGTTTGTATATATACTTACATGGAAGTGTAGTCCTCACCCTCATCAGAGAAAATTCTTTTTGCAGTAAACAGAGACCACTACAGAAAACCACAACAAGTCAAAATGCTGAATTGTGGAACCCAGTCCCAACAGATACATTTGCAAAACAATTCCTGAAAGTGGCACTTTAGGGTACATTGCAGAAGTAGGGGCAGAAAGATTGGAAGAGTCAGGTGATCAGAGAGTTTGCTGTGAGGATTGTGTCTCCTAGTAATGTCAACGGCTAAACCTGTAAGTCTCACCAACATGACTGCCTCAGCATGAACTGAATAAGGACACCAGCCGTAGACCTGCTACAGTGGATGGGAGGAAGTTCACAAGGCTTCAACTCTATACAACCCCAGGCAAGTAAGGGATGCTGAGACTTCCCCAGGGAAGAGCACACCAACTGGTTATCCAATACTAAGTGGTCAGCCGTGAAATCATTTTACAAGTAGCATTATAAAGACTAAGTATAAGTAGGCTGTATTTAAGAATGTTTATGGATGTGCATATTTATTTGTGTGTGTACATGTAACAACGACTGACCAAAAAAAAAGCCATAAATTTGAAAACTCAAGGAGGGGTATATGGGAGGGCTTGGAGATAGGAAAGGGAAAGGGAAAATGATGTAAATATATTATAATCTCAAAAAAAAATTAACACTGTGTTTTTAAGATCTCAACATGCCTACAAAACTCCTGGGTTTCTTTAAAGTGGGCCTGAGAGTCTGTGTGTCTCACAAGATCTCCCCCATGATGCCACGTTCTATGACAGACCACATTTAGAGGATCCAGAGGTGAAAGAAATCAAATATACTTTGAACCTCGAGCTTGTGAAACAAAGCATATGTATTTCCTGGCAGTGTGGGACTCATAGAGCTTCTGCTGTTGTGAGATGAGAGAACAAACACAAAACAGCCCAGCAGGACACAGTGAGATTCCTTAGGGGTCACTAGTGGAGACAGCATGGCCCCAACCACATTTTGACCCTGGAAAATATTTCCACAGTGCTCCAGCTGTTTTCCCCACCAGATTATGCCTTCTAGTTAGTCTTGATTCTTGTTCCCATCAAAAATATTTGAGGTGAAGGAATAAATTTAGCCAAGACTAACAAAATCTCTAAAGGCTTCACCACTGTTCTCTGGGTCCTCTGTTTCCATAACACGTGGCTGGGTCTTGCTTAACCTACCGTGATCAGCTGAGTGGTCATGGTGAGAAGCCAGAGTGTTTTCTAAATAAGCTTATTTCTGCATCTGTTTGAACTGACCTGAAAAATGTATTTGTTCCGTTTGGGCCGTTCTGAGCAAACAATGTCCACTTTGTATTGCGTACACCACCTGATTATTTCAGATTGCACAGCGTCAACTCACAGAAAATGGTCCAGGTTACTTACACTCCTGACCCAGTTGTCCTGTGGAGGTGGGCATATGCACAAAAAACACACTATGCTGAATTTATCTTAGTTGAAGTCTTAGGAAGCCCTGCATTTTAATCATTATATGTTAATGAAAATAGACATGTATTATAGCGTTTTCCCTATGTTGTTTTTAGTTTAAGGCCTCTTTGCTTTCAAACTCACACTTGGTTGATTTTATGTTCTCATTTTTGTCAGTCTCACAATGGTAATGAGGCAGGGAACAGCTAGACCCAATTCTGTGATTGCCACCTTGTCTTCGGTTCTGGCCAGCAATTTCTTGCCGTCCTGAGGGCTCTCTGCCTTTTGTTAAATGTGTTACATAATCTAAACTGCTTGGAATTGTTCAGTGAAGAGTCAGGACTCCCCCATTTTAAACGTGCAAAATGTAGACTAAGAAAGGTTATATAATTTTCAAAAAGCAATCATCTCCCCCAAAGTTTCATCAATAACAAATAAAACTATTATGTGAACGAATTCTATCTATTCTGTCACTGTCTGTGCACATGTGTGTGCCATAAAAAGATTAAGTGAAGCAATTATCTACAGATAACCAGAGGAAAATCTAGAAAGAACGATATGATCTCACAACGAAACAATCAGATCCTAGGCTGCCCTCAAATTTGGAATGATACTTGTTCCTTTGCCTTACTGATTGCTGGGATTACAGGCATTCCAACACACTCAACATTTCTTTGTTCTGTGTATTAGTGATGAATTTTTAACCATGGTTTCCTTCACTAGTCTATAAGACTATGAGCAACTCAATTATAAGGTAAATATAGGAGTACTCTTATATAAGCACATACATATACATGAATTCATGTTTACCTATATATATATGATTATTCATATATGTGAGTTTTATAACCACTTCATGAATCATCTGTAAGAAGTCTTGGTATGTTTCATTTCTGCCCATAGAAATATTTATATTAATATGTATCTGCCAGAACACAAGAACCGTACGGTAGATATCAACATTCTTCATAACAGCACGAAACCTTAAATAACTCAGATATGTATATCAACAGCAAAGTATAAAAATAATAACTATGTAAGTACTGGCAAAAAAAGAAAAATAACACCCTGAAATTATAGCTACCACACCAGTGTAAATGTGAGGCCGAAGTCAGGTGCCAAAGGAAAACCACTGTATATTCCCATAATATAAAATTTGAACATAGACAAAATTAAACAGTTTCCAGGGATTTGTGCTTATGTCATATTGCCTTCATTTAGAAATTAGTATACACCTAGTGGTAACTGTGGGAATATGAAGACTCGAGAGAAGTTGTGGGTGCATTGTGGTCCCAGCATGAGAGGAGGTTAGCCAGGAAGAAGGGCACTCCTCTACCCTTCCCACACAACAGAATGAGAAAGGAAGGGTATGCTTTGTTTCTGAGTATATTTGAGAGTAGACTCGTAATTTTGACCTAGGTGTCACTGCCACCGTAAAAGGCATAAATGGAACGATGAACAGAGGCAACAAATGTAGACTACAAATTTAGATAAATAATTGGTGCCCTGTAGACCTAAAAAGTCTTAAAAGATGTTAGTAGACCTTGAGAATATTTGTAAGCAGGGGGCTGGAACGGAAGTGAAGGAGAAGGAGATCTATAAGTAATGCCATGAAGAGAGGATAGGGAGTCGCTGAAGCCCAAGAAAGGAGTGAGAACCCGTGCTGAAGATAACTGGAAAGGAAAGGAAATTTCAGATATGAGAGCATTTTCCTTTAGCTATCTGTGTGGTTATTGGGACCTTTGTTAAAAGACATCAGTGGAATACGAGGTGTGGGAAGGAAGATTTGAGGCACTCAGAGCTAATAGAACCCAGAGCCACAGGTCAACCGGAGGTGATTGATAAAGGAGCAAGGCCCTGCTGACATTGTGCACCTGTGCTGGCCACAAACGCAGCCACAGCCTGGTGGAATGTTCCCAGAAACTCCTGACAGCAGCCCAAGGGTCCAGGACTCTTGGGGTTTGTACTACACAGGAATAAAAAAAAATGTGGGTAGAAGCAAGATGTGTAAACTGACCGACTACCTGTGAGGTCCAGGCAGAGAGGGAAACCATGGAAAAATAGGGCCAGAGTCAGGGTTTGGTGAGACAGAAGAATCGGGTTCTTGAGACAGAAAGGCAGAACAGGGACCCAGGTCTGGATGAGGGCACAATAATTTCCCATCCCAAAGTGACAGTTGCCTCAAGGGATGGAGTCACCTTTGGTACATGGGACCTCCCTGCCAGAGGGTGAGGAGCTGTAGCCCTGGAGAAGCCTGAGATGTCCTTGGTCGGCACCCAAAGAGGGAGCACAGAAAGTCACACCCTCTCCTGAGGAAGTGGTGCAGCATGCAACTCGCGGCTCTCTCACACAGCTGCCTACAGCCTAAGCACAGAGAGAGATGCTGCCCAGCAGATATTACCACTGAACTTCCAAGCCAGCACTGCCTGCTGGAAGCTGTGCAGTGATGTTGTGTCTTTCCAGTCCCCTCACAGAAGCCACCAGCCACAAGCGGCTAAATGATTGTCAGAATGGACAGCAAATTCTTTCTTTAAAAAAAAAAATAAGTTTAGCTGCAAGTTTCTGGTATTGGGGAACCTTAACACTTGGCAAATTAAATTCCACATGGAAATGCAATATGCACAAGTTACTGTAATGAGACTACCCTGGGCACAACATCAAAATTCAAGAGACTCTAAGGCTGTGACAGTTTCTGAAAAAGTCATAGTACCTAGTGTGAGACATAAGACCCTGGAAATACAGAAGGGGAAGAGTCATTTTAAAATTTTTCATATCTATGTAAAAATAGATGAAAAAACCAATAACCACCATGTGGGTGCTAGGAATTGAACCTGGGTCCTCTAAGTGCAGTTAACCACTGAGCCAGCTCTTGCTGCCCCAAGCCCTGCAGTGCCACGTTCATTCTGATAGTGCATCGTATGTATCCCTCTGGGCTGTGGCTGCTATTATGTCATATTCATCCTTAGAAGGCAGGTTTTTCACCTGAAGCAAAATGCTGTGTATTTTTATAATTAAGAGTTGGACTGATTCTGTTTCCTAGAACCCAGGCACATAAGGGTCAAATTCCTCAGTACTCAATTTAAAAAATCCTCAAAGCCTTGCAAACGAAGCTAAGGAGTTTGGACTTTATCTTGTAGGGAACTGGAGGCTCTCGATGGTAGTTAGGTAACAATGGAAATCACCAAGATGAGCAAATGATTGAAAGCTGCACGGCCTTCATAGTTGGTGGAGTAAGAATATAGAATCCTGAGGTGCATTTGATGGCTACACCCATGCGCTCACGCCATGTCCCCCTCTTCTCCTCCTCTTCAGGAAAGTGGATAACATGAGCTTCAGGTGCAGTGAAGGCAAAGTCTGAAGAAAGGGTTCTCCCATGAGCCAGAGTAGGGGCCCCTGAGTTTATCTGAAAACTCTGCTTCTGGGACACCAAACATCCCAAAGAGAAACACCTCAAAGAGCTGAGCTTGCTCTACTACCCAGTCTTCTGTGGAGTGCTGAGTGACCAATTGGGGTATGTACAGGAATTTTGAGAATTGTTTTTATTAAATACAGACATTCCTGAGGGCTAAGTTAGTATATAAATTGTCTAAAGAAGAAGTAAGACTTAAAAATCATCATTTCCAATTATTTACTATTCTTTACTATCGGCTAAGCTCTTGAGGCTACCTTGTCACCATGGTTGAGAACTCAACATTACGGTGTGCCCCTGAATGTCTTCTCCCCAATCCCAGTGATATCATGTTGGAATCTCAAAATGGCCTAAAGTTGAAGTATTTACACCACAGGCATTAACAAACAGACGAGAGATTTTTCTGCTAAAAGTGGATAAATTTGTCAGTCTGCCATTAGTGTCCACACACTGCATTACTCTCTCCATGTGGAAGTCCCTGCCACCACACCTTGTTTGTAGCAGCCCATTGCTAGGTAGATCTTCTCAGAATTATCAGATGGATTTTTAGGGTGGCATGGTGATCTGACCACTTTATTTGCATTTACTCGGCCTGGGTGATTCTTTGTACTACACACACACACCCCACAGAGAGACAGAGATTCTCACTTTCTGAGTCTCAAATATTGGGCTGGCTTCCCAAGGCAGCTGAGACCAAATGCTGGTCTGGTCCCTAGGGTAAGGAATAAAAGAAGGGCATTGCCACCATTGGCCCAACAAACTCCCCATTAACTCATGTTTCTAGTGGCTGGTAACTCTTCTTTCTTAGGTGCCCAGATCCTAAATGTCGCTAAGAATCCTACAGAAAAACCAATTTGTGATACCCAAAACATAAGTACATAGCTGGGGGCGGCAACAGCTCTTTTGTTCTAACTATTCACCACCATGCCGATAGGTAGACGTTTTACCAGGACTGCGGGGGCCTGTGGAGATGGCTCATTTGGTAAAGGGGCTGCCTATAGGCATGCGGATCTGAGTTTCAATCTCTGGCTCCCACATAAAAAAACAGGGACAGTGGCCCGTGACTACTTCTCCAAATACTGAGGATGTGGAGAAAGGAGGATTCCCTGGAGTGTATTAACCAACCAGCCTAGCAGAATCGTTGAAATCCAGGATTCTTGAAGGACAGTCTTGATAGGCAGTAACTCACTCACCACTGAGATTTGCTCTGCTAAGGGCTGAATGCTCAGGGTATCTTCATGATCTTGGACTTGATAAGGGAAAACTTGGGCTCTTTGTTGTTATTGTTGTTTTGGGTTTTGTTCTTGAGCCAGGGTCTCTGTAGTCCTGGCTCTCCTGGACGCACTATGTTAACCAGGTTGGCTCTGAACTCACAGATCCTCCTGTCTCTCAAGTGCTAGGATTAAAGGCATGTGCCACACTCCTGGCAGGAGAGTAAGACGTGATGGAAATAATGACCATGAAGACAACTTTTTATAAAAGACTGGTAGATTTGTTTGTTTTTTAATATTTATTTTTATTTTATGTGTCTATGTGTCTATACACACAGATGTATGAGTGCCCTCAGGAACCAAAAGAAGGCATTGGATCCCCTAGAGCTGGAGCTACAGGTGGTGGTGAGCTAATCATGTGCGTGCTGGAAACTGAACTCCGATCCTCAGCCTACTTGTTTATTTTTGAGATAGGGTCTCCTACAGCAGGCTAGCTTTGAGCTTGCAGTGCCACTGAGGATGGCTTGAACTTCTGATCTTCCTGCCTCTATCTCCCAAGGGCTGGAATTACAGGTGTACACCATACATACCCAGTTTATGGAGAGCTAGGAACAGAGCCCACCCAGGCTCTCGTGCATGTTAGGCAAGCACTCTACAAACTGAGCTACATATATCTCCGGCTCAGACTGGACTTTCTTGAAGTTAAGAATTTTCTTCACTAGAAGACACTTATGATGGGTCAGAAAGTCAACAGAGAATAAGGAATGAAACTGCCGGCAGATAAAGCAGACATAAGACCCATAGCCAGAATACGGGAACAAATGCAATCAGTAGAGAAAGACAGCCCTGTAAAAACTGACCAAAGCTTATGCAGGAATTTCAGAAACCCAGGGCTCTTCCGATGGCCCAGTGAGCATATAAAAGGCTGCAGACTTGCTAGTTGTCAGGGAAATCAAAAGGCAAATTGAGCCATCAGTGCACAGTAATAAGTCTAGACAGAACTTCAAAAACAGAATGGTAGGGCCAGCGAGAAGGTAAGATCGCTTGCCTGACTCCCACAGACCTCCACTCCTGCTGTGGCACCTGCCCTCAATAAATGCCTGATTTTGTTTTGTTTTAACAGAATGGAGAGCGGCTGCAAGGATGCAGCGCAGCTGAGATTAATAAGAATGTGAACTGGTATTTCCCAACCCTGCCCGTAGTCCCAAAGTTTCTTCCAGTAAGAGGAGTGTGTTAGAATGCTCACACTAGTTCTGTTCATAGCAGCCACAGACTGGAACGCCACAATGTCCATCAGCAATGGACTGGGACTAGGCATGGAAGAAGCAGGAGAGGAGGAAAACAGTCTACGATCTGAAGCTTAAGAATCCAGCCTTCCTTCTGCTGTGTTGTGACTTGGCTTTCTTATTCACTGTTTTAAGGTTAAAACTTCCAGGATAGGTAGTTTACACTTGTTGGAAAGGGGGGGAGGGGCAGGGATTTGTTTGTTTGTTTTTCTATTACAGATGAAACAGGGTCAAAGACGTTAAATGACTTGCCCAAGTCACGGAGCTTAGTCAGTGGTGGAGTAGAGACATAAACAACAGACCCTTCCTAAATCACTGCACTAAACTTTGTGCAGTCGGGTTCAACTACATTTCCTCTCTGGCTCGGCAAAAGCATGAAAATCTTAGGTTTCCACCTACCCTAGGACGAGAACCTCTAGCTCCCATTGGCCTCCCGGGAGTTGTTCAAAACCTGATTCTGCTACACTACGGGCGTAGGGAAGGACCAATAGATGGAGAAACTTAGGTCTCCCGTGTGTGCTAGGATTAAACTCAGGGTCTCACAAGGGTTAGGGTATTGCTCTGCCTCTGAGCCTCCACACCCACCCTCTCCCTGCAAAAGTCATCTCTCCTCTGGGATGTCCTGGGTCTTTGTCTATGTGGTTTTAGGACTTACCCCTTTAAATCGTCCCTACATCTCCGATTTCGGTGAACTGGGTGGTACGAACCAAATGAAACTGCCTCCGTAGGTAAAAAAAAAAAAAAAAAAAAAAAATTAAAAATAAAAGGTTATTAGCGGCATTTAAATGTTCCCGCCATCCGAATGTCGGCTTTGGAGTGAGGGTGCTGTGCTTTCCCGTTGCTCAGCAGTCGCTGGCATATATAATATTGCCATCGATGAATCAGTAAGAGGTGTTGGAAACGTGATCCTTTCCCTGCGCTCTGAAGTCCACACCCGGTGCCAAGGAGGGGTGTCTTCCCCGCCGGGGCTCGGCGGGGTGGGGCTCGCAGTTCCCCCGCTTACCGGCCTCGCCCCTCTGGGCGTTAATGAGATTAGCAATTAAAAGGCGGGCGAGCAGTGGCCAGAGACCAGGCCCTGGCAGAGAGCGAACGCGGGCCATGGAGAAAGCGCGGCCTCAATGGGGCAACCCGCTGCAGTTCGTGTTCGCCTGCATCTCCTACGCGGTGGGCTTGGGCAATGTGTGGCGCTTCCCGTACCTGTGTCAGATGTACGGCGGAGGTAAGTGCGGGCACGCAGGACGCGGCGGGTGCCTGGACGCCGGGTGGCGGTAGCGTTCGATCTCGCGCGCCCCAGCTCAGGGTGAGCCTGGCGGTGCTGAGCCCAAGCTGCAGCTCCAGCAGGTGCGGGACAGAGGCGGGGAACCTGCAGTCACCCCTCTACTGAGGTGTAAAAGTGAGCAGTAAACGGTTTAACAGGAAGTTGCCATGCAACTTGCAAGTCCGAAATTTAAATTCCCGACCACAAATTGAAACACAAAAAGGATCGTGAGTTCTTTAATTTTTCTTATTTAAAAAAAAAAAAAAAAAGATTGGTTTGTGGATGTGGAGACTTGGTTTGGACTTGGAATCATAGAAGGCAGGAAAAACAAATCCACACCCGGATAGTTTGTTTCTTGTTTCTGCTGTTGTTTTGTTTTGTTTCCTCTGACCGGAGTGGGGGGGAGGCAGGCAACTAGGAGTGAGGGTGCAGCACCCTCACCCTGCCTTCCCGCCTTCCCTTAGCGGAGCCAGGAGTGGGAACTCCGGGACTGAGACCTTCCGAAGAAGGCCAAGTAACTTTCTGGAGTCAGTATAGCATGAAGTAAGACTCAGTACACACACACACACACACACACACACACACACCAAAGCAAAACAAAAACTTCCTCTTCGATTCCACTTTCTAAAACCTTGTCTAAAGGAGAAGTCAGCTTTCCAACTGAGGCAGAAAATAACACAGTCACCGTCTTTTAGTAAGACCAAAATGTTAGAAACTTTTTAAGCCCTTCAGAAAAGGGATTGGTTCAATAAATTGTGGAAAATTCGCCCTTGACAGCCTCAAAGAAAGTTTTAATAAGATTTTATATTAATATTTTAACATATGTTAAGTAGAGTAAGAAGACGTTAGATTTAAAACTGTAACATTTTTAAGCAGTTCTGCTTAAAACCATGCAGAGAAAAAAGAATTTTTAAAAAGTATTCTGAAGGGTTTAGAGTTAGTCTCTGGGTGGCTGTTTGCCCAGTAGCGTGTGTGTGTGTGTGTGTGTGTGTGTGTGTGTCTGTGTCTGTGTGTCTGTGTGTGTCTGTGTGTGTCTGTGTGTATACATGTGGGGGAAATCTAGTCAGTACCCTTTTTTCTCACCATCAGAACAGTGAAAGGTGTTAAATTAGTGCATTACAAAATTTAACCTGATTAAAGAAAATCTCCTCCTGTCATTCTAGCCAGATCAAAATCAACTCAACAAAAGGTTAATCTAAAGATAAACAAAATACAAAGCACAATGCATTCTTAGTTCTCTGGCTCCTTTATTTAAATCTGAAGTGTTCAAATACTTCATATGTAGAAGACATGCCATCACATGCTTCTAAAGCTTCATAACTGGCTTTGGAAAGAATTATTTTCAGAAGCAGGTTTTACATCTTTAGTGTGCCTGCCTTAATAATCTGGATGCATAGCTCACAATCACAAGGCTAGGGGAACCACACTGTCACGTGACTGCTTGATTACCTGAACAGTCCAAGGAGTTAATTACTTCTAGGCTGCAAATGTGCTGAACACAAACATGTGAAAACATACAGGCACTAGCAGCTTACATAAAGTGTGTGTGTGTGTGTACGGTATATTTGAAAGCATGTAAAATGTGTGGAAGAAAGAAGTTGTGTGGCTAGAGGAAATATGGATTAGGCAATTCCCCCCTCTTAACTATTCTCTAGATATTTGTTTTGTTTATTTGTTTGTTTTTTAATTAAATTTACTTTTTAAACAATCTTTTCTCATTTTACATATCTATTCCAGCTCCTCCTCCTGCTCCCCCTTACTTCCTCCCAGCCCCCATGCATTCCTCAGAGAGGGTAAGGCTGCCCAAGTGGTGTCAACAAAGTCTGACACATCACTTTGAGGCAAGACCAAGCCGACCCTCCCCCCTATATCTAGGCTGAGCAAGGTAGCCCTCCAATGAGAATGGGCTCCAAAATGCTAGTTCACGCACTAGGGATAAGTCCCGGTCCACTGCCAGTGTCCCCACAGACTGCCCAAGCCACACGACTGTCACCCACATTCAGTCGGCCTACTTTTGTCCTATGCAGGTCCCCTGCTATCAGTCCAGAGTCAGTGAGCTCCCACTAGCCCAGGTCAGCTGTTTCTATGGGGATCCCCATTATGATCATGACCCCTTTGCTCATATTATTGCTCCTCCTTCTCTTCGATTGGTTTCCAGAAGCTCAGTCCAGTTTTTAGTTGTGGATCTTTGCATCTGCTTCCATCAGTTGCTGGATGAAGGTTCTATGATGACAATTAAGGTAGTCATCAATCTGACTTCAGGGCAAGGCCGGTTCACACACCCTCTCCACTGTTGCTCAGGGCCTTAACTGGGGTCATTCTTGTGGACTCCTGAGAATTTCCCTGGTGCCAGGTTTCTCACTAACCCCATAATGGCTCCCTCATTCAAGATAGCTCAACTATGTTCATAGCAGCATTGTTTGTCATAGCCAGAACCTGGAAACAACTTAAATGCCCTTGACTGAAGAATGGATAAGGAAAGTGTGGTACATTTACACAATGGAGTACTATACAGCAGAAAAAATAATGACATCTTGAAATTTGTGGGAAAATGGATGGATCTAGAAAACATTATATTGAGTGAGGAGGCAGCACAGATCCAGAAAGACAAATATCATATGTACTCACTCATAAGTGGCTTTTAATCCTAAAGCAAAGAAAAACTAGCCTACAATTCACAATTCCAGAGAACCTAGACAACAAAGAGGACCCTAAGAGAGATATACATAGATATAATCTACATGGGAAATAGAAAAAGACAAGATCTCCTGAGTAAATTGGGAGCATGGGAACCAGGGAAGAGGGAAGAAGGGAAGGGGAGAGGAAGGGAGGGGAATGGAGAAAAATATATAGCTCAATAAAAACAATTTTTAAAAAAGGCATGAGCCACCACTGCCCAGCCAGGATCTGACCCTTTTAAACAGGGCCCATTGACACTACCAGTTCATAGACTATACCTTGGAAGAAGGGTCAGGGTTGTTCAAATGTCCCCATTCTTTCAGCTGCTGGGGGCTTGGCCTGCTATACTGGGTCCTAAGTCATAGCATTTGTTTTCCATCCTAGTATAAACATTCCCACTGTGACTGTCTCCAGAATGCCACACAAGGTGCAAGACCCAAAAGAGGTGAGGATGGCTAGGTGTGTGAGCTGCTCTGGGAAGGGCTGTATACCCCACTGGAGTTGGGTACCATGGTTACATATGGCTCAGACCATCATCCAATCTGGGTATGGTACCCACCAAAGTGTCCAAGAATGGACTGGGACTTTATTCTACAGTGTTTCCTTACAGTGTGTGCATGCACATTCATTCAGGCTGTCCTGTGCTGTTTCTATAGTTCTGAGTGGAACAGAACCTGAGCGTCAGAGATCAGGCATTAAGCCTCTAGTTAGCACATAAAATTTCCAAAACGAGTGTCCAGGTACTAGGCCCTAAAGTTGTGGTCCAAGCCATAGGAGACCCTCTTCGAAGTTCTTCCAGCATCATCCTAGAGACAATCTACCTCACTGGGCTTCTGTAGAACATTTTACAAATCTTCAAGTCAGTCTTCACAGAAATTCCAAGGTTGGCCCTGGCTGTTACAGAAGGGAAGCATGCCCAGAGAAGCAAAGGTGACTTCAGGAGTAAGGGAGGCTTAAATCATCCTTGCCTCCAAACAGTACTCTTTCTGAAGCACTCTGTAGCTTCTGTATTTGATCTGATAAAGGCAGGACTCCTCTTGTGATTCCCTCAGTCAGGGCTTCATCTGGACACCAGAGGGGGCCTGGCCAAGATTTTGGGTGTCCTCTGTGCTCTCCTTTAAAGGGCCCATGTACCTTATGTCCCAGCCTTTTCTGTATCTCTGCCCTTCTCTGAGTACACATCACAATGTCTGATGTCCTCCCTATCTGTGTACTTCTTCCCCTCACCCTGGAAACCTCCTTCTACCCGAATCAAAAGTATCCCACGCAGCCTTCTAGGCTAAGCCATGTCTCCTCTGTGGTGATGGGTCTCAGCCCATGGTGGAGAGGGTAAGTGACAAGATGCAGTGCCCATGTGTTGGTGGAGAAGCCTCCATTCATCTTCATGATAGAATTACCAGGAGCTGTAAAATTCTATGTGAATATGTATATGATGTATGCATTCCCAGTGTCCCACCCCCAGAAGTCCTGACTGAGTTGGTCTAGGTATGAACCTAGAGAGTTTAAAAACCCTTCCTATGGGATTCTTTGCAGTCTGTAATCACTGCCTTGTATTTTGTTCTAAGAAGAAAGGGGCATAAAACAATTAAAAATGAATGATATAAACCTTCTAAAGACTTAAGTCATTTCACAAGGCAGGACTTATATTATGGGGGAGCTAGCAGAGGTGGAGGCTACTTTGGGGGCAAGAAGAGGCAAATATATAAACATCCTACGCACAGCGCAGATAGAGCTTTCACAGAAGGCTGTTTACTGAAATAACTGAAGAAGGACTTGATATACGGGGGAGTCTAGAAAGCCTCTAGCAATGTCATCATTAAGTGAGCACGTCAGATAGTTAACAGTAGACTACTCCTAGCGGAGAAACTGCAGAAGGCACAGAGCACACAGTTGAGGGGAATGGCCAGATACTCCAAGTGGCTGTGATACATGAAGCAGGGACCATAGGAGAGGTGAGAACGGGTGAAGAGGTAGCCAGTGTGTTCTCAAGCCTTGTTCACAGGCTACAGAAGAACTGCAGTTTTTACTCTTGAGAGAAGGCCAGGGTTAAGCGGGAGAGCGGTGTGATCTCCACTATGAAGCACAGCAGGACTGGAGCCAGAGATAAACTGGGGAGAGGATGAAGGGAGGATGTTACCAGATAGGTACAGAGAAAGGACTAGAGAGAAATACGCAGATCTTTAGACCCAGGTGGTCAGAAACAATACGAGTGATTTCAATTTTCCTCACCTGTGCTTTCGCTCTTTGTTTTTAAAACATGGATCTGAGCCAGTCCCAATGGGGACCTGGAGAATAAACTGCAGTGGGAGGGGTAAACGGGAAATGAAGCAGTACAGTGTCCTACATTGAGCACAGCGGTGGCTCTCTAAGTGGTGCCCATCACAGGGAGCTGCAGGGTCGTCTAGGGTGCGCTCCATAAATCAAGAAAGTGCATGACTCAAGAAGGAAATCAGGTTACTGGATACCTGCCGTGGGCTTTGTAGAGGACAGAGGACGAAGGTATGTAAGTGCAGGGAGACCGGGAGTCGGAAAACATGAGTTGACTTTCTGTAAGTTGCTAACTTTGGGGTTTCTATCTCTCTCTCTCTCTTTTTTTTTTTTTTTTTTTTTTTTTTTTTTGAGTCTCAAAGAGATAGAATTCGATGTAAGGGCTTGGCCTTAGAGATAAATAGCACACAGAAAAGAATCTATCTTCCAATGAGATCCTTGTGTTCAGAAGTGTTTTGCTATGGTAATTATAAAGATAAGTAATTGCATGCTCCAGAAAAACCTACGGTATGAGTAGGAATTCTGTAAAATAGAGAAATATAGGAAGAATAAAATACAAAATCAGGGTCTAGAGATAAGGCTTTGTAGGAAGATATTCATCTAGCGTGAGTGAGGCCTAGGATGAATCCTTAGTGCGCACAAAATGTAACAAACAGCAAAACCCCCTGAAGTTCCGCCACCCAGAGAAAATAATAACTGTTCCTATTTTTATTCAAAAAGTTAGAACTACATTTTACATGTCATTTGATGCTTTTCTCTTAAAATTAACCTAGCCCAGGGGCCAGCAAAGCGGCTCAGTGAAAACAGAAAGGCTCTTGCTTCCAAACCTGAGGGTTTGAGTTCATTTCCCAGAGCCGCATGATAGAAAGAGAGAACCAAGTCCTGCACATTTTCCTTGACCTTTGCGTTTGACTTCTATACACGTGACTTGGCATATGTACAGGCATGCATACACCTGGCCATGCTAATAGCATTCAGGTGCTGAGGCAGGAGATTTTGAGGCAGAGTTCAAGACCAGTTTATAGTGTGTAGCGAGATACTGTCTCAGAAAAAAAAAAAAGGAAAGAAATAAAAGAAAGTAAGAAAAGGAAGAAAGGAGGAAAAAAGGAAGAAATAATAAAATGGAGGGGGGAACCTTTAGTAATCATTTTCAAAATCACATCATATTCTTTAAAAATATAAACTTAAGTAACACTATAGCATCGCATTCAGAGAAGCAACAAAACATTTAACCATTTTCCAGATGTGGAGCCTAACTGCTTTAAAGTTTGACACTTTATTATTAAATAGTCATACTCTTTCAGTGAAAGAGTTGGATCCATTTATATCATTATCAGACCATATTTGCTGTTGTTGTTATTATTTTTGAAACAGGGTTTCTCTGTGTAGCCTTGGCTGTCCTGGAACTCACTCTGTAGACCAAGCTGACCTCAAACTCAAATCTACCTGCCTCTGCTTCCCGAGTGCTGTGATTAAAGGTGGGTACCACCACCTACTGGCTATTGGCCATTTTATGCTGTCTCGCTGTTTGATTGTTGCATTTTGATCTCTTATAATACAAAATAAGTTTGTTTTTTCTCTCTCCAATGATCTGAAAACAACAGAAAAAATATCTACAGATTTTTGAGCAAAGGAGATTGCAACTCATTCATGGTGCCACAAAGGAAAGATAGTCTCAGACACTGCATTCTTTATTTTCTGTTCCTGCAAGAATTACTTGTTGATGAGCTGCAGAACCAGATCAGAAGAAAGAACTCATGTATGGAGTTGTGTTATAAAGTAAATAATGAATAGTAAATAATAAGCAAAACAATGAAGTTTAAAAATACTACTGTTGATTTCATTGGAAAATAATATAAAAGAGAAAAGGAATTTATGAATAGGTAACCATGATATTATAGTAAAATAATCATTATCTGGGATTTCAATTGTTTTGCTTATTTTTCTGTTGTTTTCAGATGTTTAATTCTGTGATGGAGAGTTCTGTGGCTAATCTTATTAATTCTTAGGTACCCTAGGAACTTAAAGTATCATGGAAATTTATGTGATGATCTATAACCTCAATCACACTGTCAGGAAATCGTCTTACAAATCTCATTGCTGCACATGTTCCAGCTGTGATGTCTGTGGTGGTCTCTCCCCCTCTGTTCTAGATAGAATGAGGGCTTGCGCTTGCTTGCCATGCCTTGTCTCTGCTCTTATGACGTCTACCTCTTGATTCTTTTTCTGTGAGCTTAGCTCATCATTGTGACTATGTTCTACTGTTTGCTCCCACTGGGCTTTAAATTCAACAATCGTATTTTTTCTTCTTTAAGGAACTGTTTCCTTCTGCACTGTTCATCAAAATCATTGCCTGATGATACCCAGATAAATCATCTCTGCTTTCTTCTGAGAAAGACATTTGTTCTAACACTCCAAAGGTTTTTATGTGTTGATCTACAGTGTATTATCGTAAGTCCAAAGAATACCTCTCATTGCCCATTCTTATAGATAGACTGTTCCATGTCTTATCTAATGCACACACAAGTAAAGTCAAAGGAAGTTAAAGTAGTTCTATGTGAATTCTTAGGCTTTTTTAAAAAAAATCTATTTATTTTGTCTGTGTAGTGATCAGAAGACAACTTTTGAAAGTAAGTTCTCCCCTTCCACCGTGTGTGTTCCAGGAATCAAACTCAGGTCATCAGGCTTGGTAGAAAGTGATTTCACCTGCTAAACCATCTTCCTGGACCCTATGTGAAATTTTAGATGCTCTGTTATTAGCAACGTGAGTGACTTTCAAGACATTTCCATCATTATCCTCCAGTAATATCTTTATCACCAACAGTCTGTGAAGGACCTGCTCCTTGTCAGATCCTTTGTTAAGAACTAAAGGGCAGTGGTGAGCCAGAGAGAGTCTTCCTCTGTCCTCAGTGGGTGGCTTGGAAGTCTGGGAGTAGCATGGCTGTAAATAGTACATGGACAATTGCCCCAAGAGCAGGAACTATGAGACCACCTTAGTATTTGAAGAAGTGAAAACAATGGTATTCATAAAAAAGTCCAGTAAGACCTGGAAGATACTAACCTACAGGGAGTAACCAAGTACTTCCTGGGCTCCAGCTTTGCCCAGTACCATGCAGAGCTGAGTAAGGGCAAAAGCTTCCTCAATGGCAAGGAGACAGATACCAGGAGAAAATTGTGGTTACTGTATTTCCGCATAGCTCATTACTCAAAAAGTAACTCATACAGAGTAGAAGGAAGAGAGGAAAGCTCCTAAGGAGGCCAAATGTGTGCAGAAAATGGAATGGGGGAGACAAAAGAGAAGGTGTTGAGGCCTCCTAAGCCAGGGAACCATGGCCACAGAGGGAAAGAAGTCCTTGGAGATCAGAGAGGGAGTGGAAAATTTGTCTCAGGTGTAAGGAGCAAGAAAAGAGGGTTTGACCAGGTAAGAGACTGAGGTGTAAAATAGGCAGAGTATCACAAAATCAGGGAGACACCAGAAAATGGGAGCCAGAGATGGGACCAGTGTGGAGAGGTAATGGTCCATGATACGGTTTGGTAGAGACACATTGGCAGATTCCAGGGGATAAGAACCATTCCACTTCCTCCCAGTCATCCTTCACCTAAGTGCTCGGCCCACCCAAGCTAATATAGACATAATGGTAGCAGGGATGCTAACAAAAAGTGCTCATATGTGTGCAAGTTATCTGTTGTGCATGGCAAACCACTTGAACAGAAAAATTATAAAACACAGCTAATGCAACAGTTACTGTTTTAGGTAAGAATTTTTGGTTCATGTAAATCGACCACACAGTAGACTGAGAATCAAATTCTCCAGAGCAGGTCAAGGTTGTCAGGCCTATAATGCAGCATTTGGGAGGCTGAGGGAACAAGACTGCCAGCCTAAGTCATAGAATGAGACCATGTTCTAAAACAAAAGCAAAGAAAAGGTATCCCATCAAAATTTCTTTATTGTTTCAACAGAAAGAGTTAGGTTTCAGCAGAGAATTCTAGCAGACACTACCTAAGCCACATGAACAAAGTCAACATTGCCAAGAAGGGGCAAAGGGGCATCGTGTACCTCTGAAGGAGGACATCAGGTCACTTTAGTGTTTCTGCCAGAATCTCAAATGAGAGACATTCCACAAAACAACTTGCCAGTAAACTTCTAAAGTGTCAAATTTAAATAAATAAATAAATAAATAAATAAATAAATAAATAAATAAATAAATAAAAGAAGAAGCCTGAGGAGATTTTAAGACCAGATCTGAAGATCTGACTGTATGCTGGATCCTACTCTGGGAAGCTGGTAAAATTTCAATAACTCTGTATAGTAAATATCCTGGTTTTGTTAACTGCTTTTGGGAGTCTGTCAGAGATCTTGCTTTTATGAAACTGAAGTAGAAGAACTAAGATGGGAAATGATGTGGGATTTCCCTCTGTATGATTGAATACCATTGATAACTAAAGAAACTGCTTTGGACCTATAGCAAGGCAGAACTTAGGTAGGCAGGGAAAGCTAGGCTGAATGCTGAGAGAAAGAAGGGCCGAATCAGAGAGAAGCCATGGAGCCGCCACCAGAGGCAGATGTGCTGAAACTTTGTGTAGGCCACAACCTCGTGGTGATGCACAGATTGCTAGAAATGGGCTAAATTAAGATGTAAGAGTTAGCCAATAAGAAGCTAGAGCTAATGGGCCAAGCAGTGATTTAATTAATACAGTTTCTGTGTGATTATTTTGGGGCTGAGTGGCCAGGAACCAACAAGCGGCCTCCTCCAACAGAAAAGTAACTATTTACAGCAACAATCACTTCGTACAGCTCTGTGGGTTCCCTAAACAAGTTGCTCAACAGCTCCATCTGGCCCTGCTCATGTGGCTAAGACCCTACACACTCAGCGCTCAAGCTAGGGGCCCACAGTTCTCCATCATGTAGCACCTCACCCTAAGAGCCTGGAAGGACTCCATATATGATATCCAGGGGCCATACTCATGAGGATTAAATGCTACAAGCCTCTGGAATACTCTCGCCCTTTTCAGTCTGATGGACAAAGCTCTTTCTAAGGCCAGCCTAGAATCATAGGGTGAGGGAGAGACCTCCCCTTTCTGTACTAGAAGCACTGAAGAATAGTGACTATATTTAATTCACCAAGTATGCTCCTTTCTAGAGTCTTCCCTCTGATGTCAAGGTCTCCTTGTACATTAGAATTTTAAATTAAAGGAAAGAGTTCATTAGGAGACTTATTTTCAAACCAATTGCAAAATACCTTTCATACTAAGATACAGCATATCTGTCTTATCTCTCATTGTATAAATGTACACTTTCCTAATGAGTTCCAGTTTTAAATATCTTTTGATGAGACTATTTACCACTTACAGATATTGTTCTGTTCATTCCTTAGAAACCTGGTCCTCACTCAACAATGTTTAGAGGTAGGGTATTTCAAAAGTGGCTAGGTCATTAGAGCTTTGACCTTGAGGATAGATTGTTGCAATCACAGAAGTGTTATAAAAATTGATTTCACCTCTCACACTTTCCCTTTCTTGCTCTTGCTGTCTGCTGCACTTGTCTTCAGTAAGAAAGGGCTCACTCAAAGCCAGCAGGGTGCTCTGCATGGGGTTTCCTCCAGAAATTTAGTGACCTAAAGAGCCAGTGCAATCCCATTCTTCATCACAATCTAATGATTCCAAGGTGCAACACAGTGCACTGAGGAGTGTTACTTATGGGATGTCTGTGGGTTTTGAGATTCCACTATAAATGCCTCCTATCACACTCTCTCAGGTACATGTTTTATAATTTTTTCTCTAAGTCTGCAGTTATTCTTTTGGTTCTGTTAAATGCTGTTCATGGGAGAAAATGTAATATATTTCAATTTATCAACATTTTCTTCCATAGATGGTGCTTACGCTTTTGTATTTAAAAGATCTTTGTCTAACATGAAGTTTTAAAGATTTTCCCTGTTGCTTTTTTAAGTTTTAAGCTCTAGATAGTAAATACAGGTATTTGATCTATTCTCATAGTTTTATATAAAATTTGTAATATGAATTACATATGATTTATCTGTTGATGAATTTTCAATTGTTTTAGTCCTTGTCAAAAGATTACAGAGCTCATCTCTCTGAACTGTGTAATTGGGGGTTGGGACAGAGATGCAAATGATTGCTGGGCAATGCTAAAAATGTTCCCACTTGGCACCAGGCCTTGGATTTCCACCTGACCCCTAACAGTCAAGTAAGTAGGTTCAATCATAGATACAAGCTGACCCTGGGACGCACTAGGCCTGCTGTGGTTACTGTTTGACACTGTGGGTAAAAAAAAAATGAGATTATTTTATAACCTCTGAGGTTTGAAACTACTACTCCAAGCAGCTTGTGGGAACATATCCTTTACTTGTAATAGATAAATAGATTTTTGAGTGGACAGATAGAGGTAAAGAAAGAAGAAAAGGAAGATGGATAGATATATGGATAAATCAAAGATATATATCTGAATCAAAGGATGGTCAGATAGACAGGTTGACTGATGTATGGTAAGAGGAACTGTAGAAGATGGATGTGTGGAAGACACATGGGCAGGAGTGTGGAGTCTTAGTGAAAAGGTCTAAGGGCGATGGATGGGGTGGAAAGGCTGGGTGATAGGAACACAGTTGCACAGAGGGACGACAGGGTAAATTCCATCTCTCACCTGACCTGATGCTCAGCTCTGGCCTCTCACAGGGAGTTTCCTGGTCCCCTACATCATCATGCTCATCGTAGAGGGGATGCCGCTCTTGTACCTGGAGCTGGCTGTGGGGCAGCGCATGCGGCAGGGCAGCATCGGTGCCTGGAGGACCATCAGCCCCTACCTCAGTGGTGTCGGTATGTGGGA
This sequence comes from Alexandromys fortis, assembly GCF_014885135.2. NCBI lineage: Eukaryota > Metazoa > Chordata > Mammalia > Rodentia > Cricetidae > Alexandromys > Alexandromys fortis. Next base: position 563,354 of record NW_026067921.1, read on the forward strand.
TCCTTTTCAGTTCCTCTGACAGAGACTGGTATGTTCCTGGGTATGACAGGCGTGCAGGTTGCAGTTCACCTGTGGTTGGATGAACTGACAGCCCAGGGAGGGCTACCATTGAACTTGGGTAGAGAGGGCCCTGGATTCTGACCCTCATATGGAACCCCACCCCCGAGGGAAATTCCCACCTTCGGGCATCTCTACTCAGGACCTCAGCTTGAGAGTCTGTGAATGACTGGACTTGGCTGCCCGGCACAGAAGCATTCATTCAGTTCCAGCTCCTACTACCTGGGAATATACACAACTGTCCCCTGCTTACTGAAAATGGCATGGCTATGTGAGCTTGTTCATCTTTCCCACACCACTTAGGGGCTTTGGAGCACCATGGTGATGCGTGTATGCAGAAGCCGAGGCATCTATGCATGCCAGGTGTGACCCACTGCACCCTTCCAGAGTGACCTTCAGTCATTATCTTCCGGTGCCAGGATGTGATTCTCCTGTTTTGTGATGGCACAGAGTCCAGGGCCATCAGTGGCCATAAACGTTCCGTGCACTTTCATGTCCCAGAAAGGGAAGCAGATAGAATATCTCAGGGATGAAGAAGGGTCAATTTGATAAGATATAGTGCAGCTCTAGAAGAAGTGTGTCAGGGGTGTTAAGAGTCATCTTCAAACTGCCTCCTCCCAGTGAAGAGGTCTAAAGGCCATCCCAGAGTGCTGAGGCAGCACTGCACATTGGGAAGACAAGGGAGGCTGCCTGGCCCCTTGAGCACTGACACCCGGATACTGGCAAGAATTCCCAGTTGGGTTAGAGAGCTGCTATTTGATGATATCGATACTGGTATAGTCCGCCACACCCAAAGTTAACAACTTATAGCTCTTGATTATGTGTGGGATAACAAAGGTTGGCTGTGTGAGTCCACTTGAGAGGCAGACTCTCCCCTTTTCACAGTGCTACTGTAGGACCCGCATAGGTCATACCAGGTTGGAGGTAGGGGTTGTCTGTCTACTTCATATCTTACTGCTGACACATAGATGGGGTTGGCTCCAGTGATTCAGCCTCCAAAAGGAGCAAGTATCATATCAGGCATGTGGCTGGCACTTCTCCATAGCTCTACTGGGTAGTTTTGAGCCAGCTCTGAGCTTCAGTTTGCTCTTTGAAAAGACAATACTGTTGTGAGAACCAACAGCACACAAAATACTGAGCCCAGGACCTGACACTTAGCTGTCAAAAAACTATCATTAGTCTCCCGCCTCAGGTGATGAGTGGTTAGGAAGAATAACCCCTAGGAAGAGGTCATAGGTATGGTATCAGGTCTAATAAGAACCTGAAGGAAAAGTGTTTCTGTTTGGGGATGTCACCATAGTTCTGTCACTCAAGGGCCGCTGTTAAATCCCATACATCTGATCTTCATCACGGCCCTCCGCTTGCTTACAGGTGTTGCTAGTGTGGTGGTCTCCTTCTTCCTCTCCATGTACTACAACGTCATCAATGCCTGGGGCTTCTGGTACCTCTTCCACTCCTTCCAGGTGAGCCAAACTCTGGCCAGAGCAGAAGCAGAAAGGGTAGAGGATGCAGGGTCACTCACCAAGTGACGGAGGATGAGAACACCAGCCTGTGGGAACCTTCACAGTAAGGGGAGAGGGTGAGGGAAGACAGACACCTCAAACCAAGCAGGGACATCAGAATCTGGATCTGGATCCACTACTTGCACACTGTAAGCCACATTGTGCAGCTGTCCGTGTATGTACGTTTCTGAGGGGCGGGGTCAACAGCACCCTCTGGAATATCTATGGGAAGTGTCCCGAAAACATCACAAACCAGCTCATGACAGACTCAGGAGAAAGTCTCTGGTGGGGACTTATGGTGATGACGTCACCATTCCAACAGGTCTGAGATGATTATTTCTCCTCTTGTCCCATGTCCCCCTCTCCCCCTGTCATTGTCACTTGTCCTTCCATCTTCGAGCTCTAGGCTGACCCTGAAGACCCCAAAAATCGCCTAGAAGGAACAACGCCACTCTAACACAATTGGAGCTGTTTTCAATGGCAAACATTTTAAACTGCATTATCCAAATTCGTGTTGCTGATATTCTGGAAGGGTCTAGGCACTGTCGAAAATAAATAGAAGAACCATAATTCCACACTGAGAGCTGGTCTCATAATTCCACACTGAGAGCTGGTCTTTATGCAAAGATAGAAATCTTCCTCTCCACCACTCATGATCTGTTCCCCGACCTTCAGCCTTTGCACTCTCGGGGACTCTAATTTCACTGCCTCCACTCCTCTTCTAGCAGCTGCCTCCATCTTAGCCTCTTTCCAAGTGGAAAAAGAGAAGGACCTAGAAAGTACCATTTTAGTATCCATGCATTCCACAGGTTGGTGGACTGCCCCCAACCCTGCTTGAGATAATGACACAGTCGACCTTCACATACACTTCTGTGGGCCAGGCATGTCCCTGAAACATATAGATCTACACTCGCATGATCATACACTCCACATGAGAGCTTTTTCCAACCCCACAAGCATCAATCTACTTTACAGGATTCTACTTCATGGGGTGGGAGTAGGGGTTGTTCGCAGCAGGTCCCTTTAACCAAGCAAATGTATGGACCTTATCTTTACCTTCTAATGCAGATGAAGGGAGGAGAGAACTGAAAATTTCTCAGTTGTTCCATTGAACCAGTTCGTACACGCCCCAGAGCTTCTTCATGTAGCATGTACATTGGCAGGAACATTCAAAAACCTGATGTCCAATTCATCTCAAGCAAAATATTCTGGGTATAGCCAAGGTAGCCCCAGGTTCGCAGTCACACATGTGAAACAGAGTGAGCTGGAGCGTCCGCAGCAGAGGGTCCAGAGAATGAACTAAGTGTTCTTTCGGCTAGGCAAGGCAACTGAGCTTCTGAGGGCTTCTGTTTCTTGGCTGGGACCTACTACTGGTTTTCATCAGTTACCAATGTCTCCCTCCTGTGGTCTCTTTGTCCAAATGGACTTACCATTCCATGATTCTAATACAAGTACCTACCCAGTTTGATGGTTTTGTTTAAGTTTTATCTTATTTATTTTATGTGTGTAGGTGTTTTGTCTGCATGTCTATGTACTAGGTGCATGCCTGGTGCCCGCAGAGGCCAGGAAAGGGTGTCAAATCCCCTAGAACTAGAGTTACAAATGGTTGTGAGCCATCACATGGGTGCTGGGACTCTAATCTGGGTCTTCTGGAAGAACACTTAACGAGTTAGTACTCGTAACTAGTGAGCCGTCTCTCTAGCCCTACATCTGGTTTTGAACAGAGCCAAGAGGTAGCTACAAAGATCTGGAAAGTCTAGGTCTGGAAGCCTCTGTTCCACTGTACTCTTGCCTAAAGCAAGCCAGGCTAGCCCATATGTACAGGACAAGATACAAAGCCTCCTGTCAACCACCCTCCCCAGTCCTTGGCCTTCCCCTTACCTCTACATCGATCCTCACTTCATTCCAAAGGATCCCCTGCCGTGGTCTGTCTGCCCACTGAATGGTAACCGCACGGGCTATGACGAGGAGTGTGAAAAGGCCACGTCAACTCAGTACTTCTGGTACAGGAAAACACTCAACATTTCGCCATCCATCCAGGAGAACGGAGGAGTGCAGTGGGAGCCAGCACTGTGCCTCACCCTGGCCTGGCTGATGGTGTATCTGTGCATCCTGAGAGGCACCGAGTCAACTGGCAAGGTGGGCTGGGGAGTGAGATGATGCTGCATCTGGGTGAGTGGATGAGTAGCTCCTCAGCCCTGGCCTTGATCAACGCCAGGGGCTGTCTCTTGCGGTCCAGAAGTAGAGGCTCACTGGATCAGAAGGTATGGATGGTGTTATTGGCATGTTCCTCTACTAGCTGACAGTGAAGTGGTTAAAGTTGTGACGTCTGAAATGAGATGCCCCAGCTAGCTCTCAAACTCAGCTACACCAGGGCATTTCTTGGAGATCTTAAAACATCTGACAATTTAGTCCTTCCCCTTCAAATGCCAGATTATTATTCTGGGGGGGGGGGACCTCAATATGGAGAGATGAGCCAGCAGAAATAACTTTATTGTGTGCTTGTATTCGGGATCTCATTTTGAAGTACTTTCAGGGACTCAATGACACACAAAACTGTTGGATTCTTCCCTGGTTTGTTTGGTTTTGTTGTTGTGTGATTTGGGGTTTTGCCTTTTATTTTGAAAGTGTCTCCTTATGTAGTTCATGCTGGTCTGAAACTCATTGTACAGCTCAAACTGGCCTCAAACTCAGTGATCCTCCTGACTCCATCTTCTGAGTGTTGGGATTGTAAACCACAGATGTGCCACAATCCTGGCTTAGGCCTTTTATCTGCCTAAGCCCTATCTTTCTGTTGGATGCCCAGGTCTCCTCCTTCTAGAGATGATATATCGGCTGTATCTCCCTCACCTGTACCTGTCTCAAACTGGAATAAATTCTCCATACTCAGCTATGCTACAAAGCAAATTCACAGAAGATCACATTCCCGCAGTATCTTATTCTTTTAACAGCACCTCAGAATAGATACATGATGACACTCAGAAAAGGCATAGATAAGGTGAAGTGATCTTCCCAAAGACCACAGTAGGGGACAGCAGAGTCAGGACAGAGCCCAGATTTACTCCAGGACTTTCCATCCTATTGGTGGCATGCCCCATGAATGTTCTCTCTGTCTTTTGTGACTTAATCACTTGCAATTTTTCTTCTTATGAGAATCCCACAAGCCCTTAGATCTCACTCTCCTGATCACATGAGCTTCCTTCTCCAGCACTGACATGGTTTTTTTCCCATGAAGCATTAGGCTTAGAACAACCTATGTCATCAAGATGCTGCACAGCAATCCCAGTGCTGTGCCTGGTATGACATTTTACATTGGCTTCTAAGTCCCCAGAGCGGTAAGCATCTTAGCCCCAAGCACTTTGTCTCACAACTGAGCAGAAGAATCAGGGTGCTCTTTCTCAATTAAGCTCAGACCCTGTAGCATCTGCTCTGGTCCAACCTAGACCAAGCATGATCCAAAAGATCTAAGGGCGAGGTCTGTACCCTTGAATATTAAAGCAGTCTTTTTGTCTCCATGCCTCTTATAATTGTGAAATTAGGGAGAGCCGGGACACGACACCATAGCAATCCTCACCACCTGTTTTCTCTGCTGATCCTGTGACCCCCTTCCCTGACAGAAATATCCCAGTAGTTCCATGTGTAAAGACTGCCTTTTCCTTTTCCCTTGAAATCTCTTTTATTCTGCCATGAATATTTACTTATCGGCCAGAACTTACTTCTCATGATAGGTTAAGCTAGATCCCAGCCATCTTTTCCTTCTAGAAAAAAGGAAGAAGGGAACTCCAGAAAACCTGTAAGGAACATGGTCCATGGAAAATCCCAGAGCTTGCCCTGAGTGTCCTCAGTACAAAATCCTATCAGTTCTATCTATTGTATTTGTTGTGGGTACTTTCTTCCATACACTGCTTCCTATCTGTGGGCATGCCTAGCCAGGCTCCTCTCAGATCCCATCCTGGAAAGCAGGCTCTGCCCCAAGCCACTGAACTGATTTCCCTGTTAGAGAAAATACAGATCTTGTAAGTGATTGGTCGTCCTTCTTGGGACTTCAGAAATCTCAGAGCCAAATTTGGCTCAAATACTGAACAGAGAGGACTCATACGTTGTGTGGGCTCCTTCAGTCTTATTTTAGAGACAGAGGGGTTGGAAGAGTAGGAAAGAAGAAATGGGAACCTGTTGCCTCTAATCCATTAAAGAAGAAATTTTATGGTGGCAACAGATATGGGCAGCCAAGTCCCACGCTGCCTTTCCCAGACCACAGACCCCGTGTCCTACTCAGGATTAGCGTCACCTGCAGCTCTTCAGCAGCTGTGGATGCAGCCTAAACACCAAAGAAGTAAGATGTTTATGGGGATGGTTATCTGTCCTGCCATTCCTACCTCTCCAGCAGTCTTATTCTGTTCCTGGATGCCCACAGGTGGTCTACATCACTGCATCAATGCCTTACTGTGTACTTATTATCTACCTGATCCGTGGCCTCACACTCCATGGAGCCACCAATGGCCTGATGTACATGTTCACACCTAAGGTATGGGCTGCAAGGGAAGGGGACTGTCTGTTTCTGGGATGCCTGGGAGGAAAGAGAAAGGGGGTAAGATCTGTAATCAGCAGGTCTGGTGTGAGTCCAAGACTGAGCCAAAGGCTATGGATATCCTGGGGGCCCAAACTTCCTCCTTAGACAGGTCATCCCAAGTCCTGTATGTTCTTAACATTAAATCCTCTGTCCATCCCCCCCTGCTGCCCTCACTGCCCCTGATGACTAGTGCCTGTGCCTTCCTTCTGGTCTTCCTTCTCCGGTTCTCACCCAAAGCCCTGTTCGTTCTGTCCACTGAGCCAGGCATCACTCCAGTCTGTAGTGGGAGGCTGCTTGTTGGTTCCCAGCCACCCAGCTAGCTCAGCAGGTAGAGCATGAGATTCTTAATCTCAGAGTCATGGGTTTGGGCCCCACATTGGGCATCACCAGTCATCTTCCTTACCTTCCATAGACCCTTTCCCTCTAGGTTGCCCCTCTTTACGTTTTTCTCTCCAGTCACCTTCACTGGTGTTCTTCAGTGGGAGTGCTATCGCATTTGGAGTAAGGCACACTCTTGGTTTAACAAATCTTGTGGCTAGAATCAGATGACTGTAGCACCTATCAAAATGTACATCCTTGTTGCAAAAGCCATAAGAGTCAGTGCTGGAGTCAACTCAGACTTGACTCCACATCCAGGTCACATTGCCAAAATTTCTGTGTGTTAAGACCAGTGCAGTGCCTGGCTAGTGACTGAGAGGTTCCATGTGTTGGATTATTAGACTGGACAATATTCACTTGCACTCTCCATGGGTAGGGTGCCATAGAAGGCATGAGAGAAAGACTGCTGAGTAGTTTACCTGCCAGGGAAGACACTAGAGATAGTCTGGGACAGAGACATGGACTCCAGCCACAAGCCACACTGACCGCCTGTGTGTTAGAAGTAATTTCCTCTCCATCTCTGAGCCTCCGTCCTTTAGGAGGGAGAGTTTGGGATTAGAGCCTAGGATTCCTCAGCCCTATCCCTACTGGCCTTCTAGATGGAACAGCTAGCCAACCCCAAGGCCTGGATCAATGCAGCCACGCAGATCTTCTTCTCACTGGGCTTGGGGTTTGGCAGCCTGATTGCCTTTGCCAGCTACAACGACCCCTCCACCAACTGCCAGAAGCATGCCATCATTGTGTCCATCATCAACAGCTCCACCTCCATATTCGCCAGCATTGTGACCTTCTCCATCTATGGCTTCAAGGCCACCTTCAACTATGAAAACTGCTTAAACAAGTGAGTCTAAGTTGTCCCTCATTACCTTCGGTCTCAAGAGGGAAGGCAAGGCTCCAAAGTTCTGAGCTGGAAGGGTGACTGGGAAGGACTGGGTTCCCAGAAGTCAAGGGGTAGACTAAAGACACCAGTGTTGAGGTCTACAGTGTGAAGTTCAGTTCTTTTCTCAACTTCATAATTACTGCACTAGAAACTGGGGGTCCAAAAAGTTAAAGCCTGCTTTTCAGGGAATAGGCAGTTTAAAGTGGTCATTGCACTTAGCAGAGAGGGACATTCAGAAAAGAAAATTGTCAATGTCATAGGTCCTATTCCCCATCTCAAGTGTAACCAAGACCTCTCTAGCCAAGTCCCAGAGACTACAGTTTACTGTCTTTAGTGTCCCTCCAAACAGAGGACCATCTTTCAGATGCTAAGATGTTCAGTAGAGTGGTCACTTATAAAAGTAGCCATCTCTAAGTAAGGACTGTAATGGAACTCAGTATAAATGCAAATAATTTAATTTGCACAGTGATATAAAATTAAGTTTAAGAATTCCAAGCCATAATTAACTCCCAAAGGGAGGCCTTACCCTCTTTTAGGAGTAGATGGGGGGTTGGGAGGTAGGTGGGGGAGTGGGAGGAAGGGAGGGATGGGGAATTATGGTTGGTATGTAAAATAAATTTAAAAAAATGAAGTACAGACCTAAACAGAGAACTCTCAACAGAGGAATCTAAAATGGCTGAAAGACACTTAAGGAAATGTTCAACATCCTTAGTCATCAGAGGAATGCAAATAAAAACAACTCTGAGATTCCATCTTACACCTGTAAGAATGGCCAAGATCAAAAACACTGATGACAACTTATGCTGGAGAGGTTGTGGGGTAAAGGGAACACTCCTGCATTGCTGGTGTGCAAGCTGGTACAATGCCTTTGAATGTCAGTGTGGTGATTTTTCAGAAAATTAGGAAACAACCTTCCTCAAGACCCAGTAATACCACTTTTGGGTATATATCCAAAGGATGCTCAATCATGCCACAAGGACATATGCTCAGCTATGTTCATAGCAGCTTTGTCATAGCCAGAACCTGGAAACAACCTAAATGCCCCTCGGCCAAAGAATGGATAAGGAAAATTTGGTACATTTACACAATGGAGTATTACACAGCAGAAAAAAAATCTTGAATTTTGCAGGCAAATGAAAGGAGCTAGAAAACATCATTTTGAGTGAGGTAACCCAGACACAGAAAGACAATTATCACATGTACCCATTCATAAGTGGTTTTTAAACATAAAGCAAATAAAACAGGCTCCAAATCATAATCCCAGAGAACTTAGACAACAATGAGGACACTACGAGAGACTTACATAGATCTAATCTACTTGGGAAGTAGAAAAAGACAAGCTCTCCTGAGTAAATTGGGAGCCTGGGGACCTTGGGAGGAGGGCTGAAGGGGGAGGGGAGAGGCAGGGAGGAGAGCAGAGAAAAATGTAGAGATCAATAAAAATAAAAAATAAAAAAATAAATTTAAAAATATAAATTAAAAGAAAAAGAATTCTAAGCCAAATGTAGTGGTGCATGCCTTTAACGTAGCTATTCTGGAGGCAGAGGCAAATGAATCTCTAAGTCTGAGACTAGCCTGGTCTACACAATAAACTTCAGGACAGCCAAGATTGCATAGTGGGACCCTGTCTGAGAATAAGTAAAAATATTTAAGTGATTCTAAATTTATTTCCAAGCAGTTCCTCAATGGTATTGGCCACATTCAAGGACTGTCACCAACAATGGTTAATAATCTGGCTATGAAGTATTGAATACTTCGAGCATCCCACCCAGTCTCATCAGAGGCCACTTACCCAGGTGTTAAATATCCTGTCCGGAGGTAGTTTCTGTCCTCTCCTCTGCTCAGGCATCCAGAGTTGTTCTTCCTACCAACTTTCCTCACTGGGCAGGAAGGAAGAGGGAAGAGGCTGCCCACAGTCCTCCCAGGTGTTAGGACCAGTAGCTCCTTAGTCATGAAGGTCAAGATGATGGTCTGCTCTGCAGGGTGATTCTGCTGCTGACCAATTCTTTTGACCTTGAAGATGGCTTTCTGACAGCCAGCAACCTGGAGGAGGTGAAGGACTACCTGGCATCTACCTACCCAAGCAAGTACAATGATGTGTTCCCGCAAATTAGGAACTGCAGCTTGGAATCAGAGCTGAACACGGTAAGAGGCCTGGGAAGTGTGGGGACTGCCTCTCTCTCCACACAGTTCCTAATGACCTGGAAGAGAATGGTTAAATAGTATTCATATCCTGGATCATTTTAAAGAACTATTGCAATAAAGTCGAGAGTGCCGCTATATCCTTGACCCAATGTTTTTATTAAGTTCCTTTGCAATAATAACTAATTGTGATTTTATTTGTACCTCATTGAAGATTAATAATGCTAACTTTTTGTTCATATATTTGCTGGCTACTTGTATCTGTCCAAAAATTTTTTAGATGGCCAGGCGATGGTGGCGTGCACTTTTAATCCAGCACTCAGGAGGCAGAGGCAGGAAGATCTTTGTGAGTTCAAGAACAACCTGGTCTACAAGAGCTAGTTCCAGAACAGGCACCAAAACTACACAGATAAACCTTGTTTTTTTTTTTTTAAAAAAAAAATAGATGTGGCTGGGTGATGGTGGCACGCAATTTTAATGCCAACACTCAGGAGGAGTTTGCGGCCAGCCTGGTCTACAAGAGCTAGTTCCAGAACAGGCACCAAAACTACACAGATAAACCTTGTTTTTTTTTTTTTAAAAAAAAAATAGATGTGGCTGGGTGATGGTGGCACGCAATTTTAATGCCAACACTCAGGAGGAGTTTGCGGCCAGCCTGGTCTACAAGAGCTAGTTCCAGGACAGGCACCAAAGCTACAGTGAAATCTTGTCTCAAAAAAAAAAAGTTCAATATATTTATTTTATTTGACATGTATAAATATTTTGCTTGCATGTATAGCTGTTTAATACACATGTATCTGGTACTCACAAAGGTAAAAAGAGGGCTGTTACCAGTGTTTGTGATTTGTCATGTGGGTGCTGGGAACTGAACCCAGGTTCCGTACATGAGTAGCAGGTGCTCTTAACCACTGAGCCATCTCTGCAGCCCCCTTGTGTCTTTTTAAAGAAATGTCTATATAGGCCATTTATTTGTCCATTTTAAAACTGGATTCTTTGCTATTAAGTTGTTTGAACTCTAAATAAATAGAATTAAGGAGATGAGAGATCCTGACAATGAAAATGTGAAATGCTAATGAAAACCATTCAGGATGACACAAGGAGAGGAAATATACTGTATGCTCATGGAATAGAAGATGTCTTAGTTAATTTTCTGTTGCTGTGAGGAGACACTATGACCAGAGCAACTTATCAAAGAGAGCGTTCAATTGAAGGTTTGCTTACAGTTCCAAGAGTGAGTCCATGACCATCATGGCAGGAAGCAGGGCACTGGAGTAGTCGTTAAGAGCTTATATCTCATCCACAGGCAGGAGGCAGAGAGAGAGAAGGTTAGATGGGAAAAAAGAACAAGAGAGAGAGTGGGTCTAGCCTGGGCTTCCTCAAAAACAGTTCCAACAACCGTGAGCCAAGGATTCAAACATATGAGCCTAAAGGGGCCATGATCATTCAGACCACCACAGAAGTATTATTATTTAAGTGTCCATAGTACCCAAGGCAATTTACAGATTCAATGCAATCCTTACCAGTAATATTATTCATAGAAACTGAAAAAAATCCTAAAATCTACATGAAACTATAGAAGGCCCAGAGTAGCCAAAGCAACTGAGTAAAAAGAACAAAACTTAAAGCATATTAATACCTGATTTTAAGACAGTCTACGAAGTGTCTGGTATCAGCATGAGAAAAGGCAAAGGGACAAGTAGAACATTAAAATAAGGAACACAGAAAACCACGTGATTTCTGCCAAAGATGCCAAGAGAACACATTGAAGAAGGGACCATTGTATCAGTTACTGGTGCTAGACCCCCATCTCTCAAGCTGTACATAATTCCAAAACTATAGAAAGTCTAAGTAGGGAAAACACTTGAAGACACTGGTTTGTATAAGGATGCTTTGGGATAAGGCCCAAAAGTACTGGCAACAGAAGTAAAAACAAGTAGGATTATACCAAAGAAAGAACCTTCTGTGTAATGAAAGAAACAGTCAATAGCATGAAGAAAATATTTAGGAACCCACACACACATTCACACAGTAGTGGGGAAGACTTAAATAAAAAATACTGTTTTGTTATCAGTTGTATGTAGTATTCCTGGAAGATTACGTTTCCCATTCGAGAATTTTATTGAGATCTGTCCATTTTAATACACGAGGAACTTCATCCACTCATTTTAAGTGCTATATTTATTTCATCACAAAAAATATACTGCAGCTATTTTCCTCATTCCCTGCCAATAGCCATTTGGGTATTTTTCTATGTTTTGCTTTAAAAGCATACTTTTTGTTTGTTTGTTTGTTTGTTTATACATCTGATGGACTTTGTTAACTAAGGAGTCTACTTTTGCAGCGCTGGGGTCCAAACCCAGGGTCTTGCAGGTGCTAAACTAGTTGTTACTTCCCTCTGTCAGCTAACAAATCTCATCAGAGAGAAAATTCCCTTAGGGGATGTTTATTAATACGTTGATTTTAAGCTGTAATTTGGGGAGAATGGATATCTTTTGAATTTCACGTTTTTCACTTTCAACTCTAAGTAATGGTATTTTTTATAGTTAATGTATAAAAACAGATTTCATTATGACATTTTAATACATATGGCTCCTTACTCTTATTCACACACTCTCTACTCCCCCTCTTCTCTTTACCTCTTCTTTCTGGTAGACTGTAGAGGGAAAGTATGTGTTGCAGTTGGGAGAAGTAATAAGTAGAGGAAATACTATAACATGCAGAAAGAAAAAGAAAACTCATAAAAAGCTGTTCAAGCAAAATAAAGGCCGAAACAAAACCAATAGTGAAACACAAAAGTAAGACTTTAAAGAAATAAAACAAAATAAAGCATATTGTGTCAGGGGTGGCTAAGAATACTTGCTATTCTTCCAGAAGACCCAGGTTCATTTTGTAGCACCCACATGGCAGTTCACAACCGTCCATAACTCCAGTTCCAAGGGATCTGACCTCCATGGACCCAGGCACACACACAGTGTGCATAAATTCATACATGCAGATAAACATGATACATATGTATTAAAATATCATCAGCAAATCCATCTTCCTCCTGGGATGAATGTGATTTTTTTCCCTAAATCCTAAACTGTGGTTTGTAGCTGACTCTCAGGTGTGTGTGAGGAGAAAGAGATTTTATATCTCAAAACAGGTTAGACCAGATTGTCTTCCCAGGAGGCTGCCACGGTTAGTACCACTGCTAGCTATATGCCCGCTCTCTGGTTTGCTGTGGGATCACATTTTCTATGTGTGGTTTTCAGTGTTCTAGGCTCTGGGAAGTGGGGACACACACATTTATCTTTCCTGATGGGTGCTCTCCCACCAGAATGCCAACTGATTTTCTGCCCACGACCCACAGTTCTACCTGAGTATTTTTGCCTCTGAGTCTGAGTCAGCTTCAGTTCAGTCCTGGGTTCTTTGTAATTGTCAGGGTCACTGCTTGCTACCTTGGTGGAGGAGGTGGGATCCCTGGGGCTTAGGGATTTAATAGTTCTGAATTTTCTGTTCTTCAGCCAGTGGGCTCTCTTCAAGGGATGGTTCCATTCATTGTCTCCAGGCTCAGCCAGTGGCAAACCACATAGCTGCCTCACAAAGCAAATCTGCCCTAAGGTTTTCTGCTTGTTTAGGTCTTGTTGCTGCAGTTCAGTTCTATAACCTCCATTCATGTCTTTTCTATTTGTGGCCCAGGGCAAGACTTCCCACCTCTTTCCCTGTTATTCTGCCCAAGCCTATCATTTCTTTTGTAAATCTAACTTTAAATGTTTTTATATTTTCTTACTCTCTGTTGATGACTGTGGCCTTCTCTTGACACCTTCTACTCTTCAGTCGTAGATCAGGATACAGAAGAGTGTTGTCTCTATACCTCCATCTTCAATTCTTTGGGATTAGGTTTTGATTTGGCAACACATTTCTCTCATTCACCTAGTCCTGCCAGCTAATGTCCTTCGTGGATGTCTTGGCATATCTTCTGTTTCATTGCTATTGTGAATAGTGTCTCCTTATTTCTATCATTGTTTATGTTGATCACAAAAGAAACAAAAATTTTGTATGTTAATTTGTACCTAGAAATCTTGATGAATTCCCTAATCAATTCTTACAAGCACAGATTTCTTGTTTCCTGTATAAACTATTCTAATATCTGTATATAGGATTTTGTACATTTCTTTTTAATATTTGTATTTTAGTCTGTTTTTATTGCTGTTACACTATTATTATTGTTTTTACTGAGGTCTCAAGTACAATTATTTTTCTGTACTTTGAGGACAGTGAAATTCAAGATGTTAGACGAACACACTGACTAGTTCTGAGATTTACTATAAAGACTTTTGCTGACTGCTTCTAAAGAATACTTTCAAGACTAGGATAGCGGTTCCATGGCACTGGCTCATCGGTGAGCTTGGGGAATAGTTGGTTGGTTTGGGTATTTTGTTTTTTGGGGGGGTTTTCTCAGTTCATGGGGCGACACAACACTTTCTTCCTGTTGTTTGGTGTTCTAGTTAGGGTTATAATTGCTATGATGAGATACCAGACCCAAAGCAAGTAGGGGAGGAAAGGCTTTATTTCCCTTAGACTCCCATATTACTGTTCATCACTGAAAGAAGAAACTCAAACAAGGTAGACTCCTGGAGGCAGGAGCTGATGCAGAGACCACAAAGGGATGCTGCTTATGTCTTGTTCTCCATGGTGTGTTCAGCCTGCTCTCTTATAGAACCTAGGACCGCCAGGCCAGGGATGGCACCACCCACAGTAGGCTGCCTCCTCGCCCCCACCATCACTAACTAAGAAAATGTCCTGCACCTTCTGGAGGCATTTTCTCAATGGAGGTCCCCACCTTTCAGATAACTCTAGCCTGTTATCCCAGTTAGCTCTTTCTGCTTCCTACTTGAGGATAAGCATGTAAGGTCTCAGCTGCTGCTCCAGCATCATGCTTACCTGTCTGCCTGTCTGTCTGCTGCCTGCCTGCCTGCTGCTATGCTCCCCCCATGGTGGTCATGGACTCTAACCCTCTGCAATCATGAGCCCCAAATTAAACACTTTCTTTTTTATAAGTTGCCTTGGTCATAGAGTTCTGTCATGACAACAGAAAAGTAAGTAAGACAAAAGTTGGTACTAAGCAGTGAGCTATTGCTGTGACAGGCCTGACCATGCTGCTGTTTTAAAAAAAATATGGAAGACTATGGGACATTGGATTAGGAAAGCTGTTGAATAATATAAGCAGGGCTGAATGAAGCATCCTAATAGGATCTTGGAGGGCAGTAGTGCTGAGATCAATGTGGATTATAGAAGTTTCAGAAGGGAACAATATTACTGACAGAGTTACAAACCATTCTTGCGGTACTTTGGCAAAGACTGGATGCTTTCTGCCCTTATTCTAAAACTCTGCCTGAGGCTAAATTGAAACATTTGAACTAATTTTATTGGCAGAGGAGATTTCAAAACAGCCTGATGTTAACCCTGTTGCATAGTTATTACTGATCATTTTATATGGGGCTACAATGAAAAATAATAAGGAGGACAAAAAGAAATACAAAATGTACGGTTTGAGGAGAAAAAAAGCACCAAGAAATTTAGCATCCATACTGAAAGAGATAAGGAGAGGCCTGACGTGAAATGTAATAAAGGGAGTGTTGCCCTCAGGGCAAGACCCCACCCAGCTAATTCTGCAATTTGTAGTAAGGAAATGTCTAAGGAATTTTCTGCTACTTTTAAAAACCTGAAACCAGGAAAATGTTATGAAAATATAATTCAAGAGGGTAAGAGGCTCCGACTCAAATGGCTGAACTTGGCAGCGTTGGCCAGATAGTTCTGGCTTTAGAGTCCTGAAGGATACAGGAGTAAAGGAGTTGTGGAATCTTCCTCTGCAGTTAAGAAAAGCCTCTGAGGCCAGGTGTGTGACAGGGGAATCCCTGCATGGAATCCCAGAGAAGCCAAGCCATACATGAAGTTATGAAAATGAAGCCTGGATTGTGTTGGAGACCCCAAGGTGTTGGAGATGCCAGAATCACAGGAGATACCTGTCAAATACAGGTTCAGTGGAAACAGTGTTTCCAGAAGAGTGGAGCCAAACCAAGAGAGAAAGGCAGGTGATGTAGTCAGCTACCCTGGAAGGGAAGAGCCAGTTAAGCCCATTGATAGCAGATACAGACAGGATTTGGAGTTACCCTGCTGGGTATCTGTCTTGCCTTGGTCCAGTATTGTCTCGCTATATTCCCATTCCTCCCTTTTGGAATGGTAATGTATATTCTGTGCCATTGTATATCAAAAGTATGTAATTTGGTTTTGATTTTACAAGGAGTTACAATTAGTTGCCTTGAGTCTCAGAAGAGACTTTTGATTTGGGACTATGAAAGACGATGGGGACTTTTAGAGTCAGACTAAAGTCATTTCACATTATGATATGACCACAAGCTTTTGACAGTCAAGCAGTAGAATGTAGTGGTTTGAATGAGAATGCCCTCCATAAGAGCATGTGTTTGAATAGTTGGTCTCCATTTGGTGGAACTGTTTGGGAAGGATTGAGAGGTATGGCCTCATTGGAGGAGATATGTCACTGGCAGGGGGTTAAGGTTTCAAAAGCCCAATTAGTTCCCTCTGCTTCCTACTTGCAGAAAGGGATTAAGCTCTCATGCTCCACCACCATGCCTGCTTGCCTGCTGCCTGTCATCCTCTCCCCCATCAAGGGTCATGGACTCCAACCCTTTGCAACCATATTCCCCAAATTAAACACCTGCTTTTATGTTGCCTTGGTCATGGCATTTTGTCACAACAACAGAAAAGTAAGAAAGACAGAATCTAATAGCAAGTCACTTTTATAGATCTAAATTGGCTTGATTCTGTTGTTGAAAAGCATACTGGACAAAAAGAAGTTCAGAATGTTCTACCCTCACATGTACAGGATATATATATATATATAATAAAATGATACATAGAAAATGGAAATGAGGAGACTGAAGAGATGGCTCAGTAGTTCAGAGCACTGGCTGCTCCTCCAGAGGACCGGGTTCAACTCCTAGCACCCACATGGCAGTTCACAGCTTTCTGTAACTCCAGTTCCAGAGGGTCTGATACACACATGCAGACATACATGCAGGCAAAAACCAATGTACATAAAATTACAAATGGAAATGAAGTATACAGACTGCTCAGTTGGGTAAAATTTATATTTGCCTTATTTGATTCTTGTTTTAAGCAGTTGGCTGTCTGGTTTGCAGAAGATGGGTGGATGTGGTTGTCTGAGATTCAGCAGCCATCTGAATCTTGACATCTTGTTATAAAGATCAAAGTTTGTTATACATCAAGTTAGGTTAAGGTTCACTATGTACATAGACACCATCAGCCCAGTTTAAGTGTATGTTTAGGTCAAACTATATTCGATTGAACAGAATTTACCCTGAGATAGACCTCCCTCTCTACTAATTCTCTCTTCAACCATATCTAATCTAATATTAACATTATAGTGACCTTTTAAGCCAATAATTATGTTTATTATTGAAAACACTATTTTTTCAAAGTTATTTATTCCAATGTTTATGATGTGGCGGTTTCAGTGGTAGCCATGTGCAGGAAAGTGAGATCAGACTATTCTAGTAGGGAGTATTTTAGCACTGACATTGTTTAGAATAGATGGCTCCTGGCAATAGTGAAACCATTGCTTTGTAATATTTAATATTCATTTTAAAATTTCCACAAGTGTCATCAAATCCTTATCTGTTTCTAATGCTGACTGTTCCCACTGTGTTTATGCCATTGAGCTTACTTTTTAATTTGTTTGTTTGTTTGTTTGAGACAGGGTTTTTCTGTAGCTTTGGAGCCTGTGCTGGAACTGCATTGAGCTTACTTACATAGTCAATACTAAATTTTTGTTGCTGTAACCAAATACCTTACAAGAAGAAACTAACAGGGTTGGGGAGGGGTGCTTATTTTGCTTCCCAGAGAGAGAGAGATTACCATCTATCATGGTGGAGAGGGTTGTAGAGTTCATGACAATAGGATCACAATACTGTGACTCTTAACTATTGAAAATATTGAAAATCTCAAGACATGTACCCATGACCTACTTTATCCAGTGAGAGTCCAACTCCTACTAAAGTTATACACACCTCCAAAAGTTCAAAAGCAGGGGATGACATTCTGTTCAAACACATGAGCCTGTGAAGGATATTTTACCATCAAACTGTGACATTCCACCTCTTGTCCCCTTTGACTCAGGTGTGTAACTGTTGTCTTTTAATTACTCTCAGGCTGTCCAGGGCACAGGCCTGGCCTTCATCGTCTACACTGAGGCTATTAAAAACATGGAAGTGTCCCAGCTGTGGTCAGTGCTCTACTTCTTCATGCTGCTGATGCTGGGTATGGGAAGCATGCTTGGAAACACAGCGGCCATCCTCACCCCTCTGACGGACAGCAAGGTCATCTCTAGCTACCTGCCCAAGGAGGCCATTTCAGGTCAGGACACCAGGCAGTGGAGAAGGGTGGGGAAATGCAAGACAACTAGTGGAGGGGCTTCCTCAGGAGCCATGTGCTTCTAAGGCAACTCCAGAAGGGCTGTAGGAGTCTAGCTGAGCTCCAGCTACAGTATGATACTCATTTCTGGGAGCTGGACTAAGAACTCACTACAGCCTCTTTTGGGTAGGCTGATCTAGGAGTGTGTGCATGTGTTATGTGGACTGCAGAGACCCAATTTCAGAAAAGATACCAAGTGTTAGAGGCTCTGAGGAAGGGGAGGAGAGCACAACTCTCCCACCTGCACTCAAAGGCCTGCAGGCTTTGAAAGCCCACATCTGTTTTTGTTTTAATGTGCATGAACTGTTCCCACAGCAGAAGGAGCTCCTTCCACACATGCTCCAGGCAGTAAACACCCAATCAGATCACCCTGCCCTGACTTCTAATGCTACTAGTTTTTATCTCTGTTCCTGAAAGTCATTGGAAAGGACAATCTGGGCCTGCTGTTGACACTTAAAACCTGTCAGTGATCTGTACAACTGTTAGCAGCAGTTGTCAGCCCCTGATCCCATCTGATACATCATTGTAAGAGCACACACCACTTTGTACATTGTTTGAACCTTTGGGTTGTTGGTGAAGCAATCAGCCTTTCCCATTATGGATACTCACTTTTAACTTTACCAACACTCAGCCAGGATCATGAGAACCCTGTATCCAGCCACCTCTGCCTCTGATGGTTCTGTGTCCAGGAGAGATGAAAAAGTGCCACATCTGATCACGCATTCTGGCCATCAAGTGGAAAGTGCTCTCTTCCACTTTCCTCCAAGTCGCCAAGCACTTGGCATCTTTTCTAAAATTGGGTCTCTGTAGTCCACATTACATGTGCATACAGTTCCTAAACCAGTACTTAATCCTTCCTCCTGAGGTGAGCCTCTCTGGGCATTCAGTGGTTGACGTTATACGGTGTGGCAGTGGAAAGGGCAGGACTAATATAAACTCAAACACATCATGGAAAGCCCTAGGGATTTGGAAGAAAATTTGGAGAGATTGGTGGGCTAAAGGTCAGAGCTCAAATATTGACTCTGCCATATTGTGGTATTTAGGCAGTTACTTGGCATCACTAAGCCTTGGCATCCTGGTATAAAAGAGATTCCTGGCTACTACCTTGGAGGCTTAATCTGGTCTGATACATAACCAGAGCCTGGCATGTGATACCAAAGTAAATTATAGTTTCTTACCAAGCCAATTCTTATCTGGGCCCCCATACCCTTGGTCCACTTCCCATAGTCTCTGGGGCTAAATTGTTGAACTCTTCAACATCTCCAGACGCTAAACCATGACGTCACCCAAAGAACAACACTTTGACCTTTTTTTTTTCCTGCTGTGAAATCCCCTGCAGAGTATCTCCTATAGCTCATGTGGGTGAACCCAGCCTCCAATGTACATCTAGGGACCTGTGGCTCTGGTTGACATTAAATGTGGGGTGAAAGGCAGTGAGACTCAGAGAGATGAGCAGTGATCTTGCGTTCCAGGTCTGGTGTGCCTCATCAACTGTGCCATTGGTATGGTGTTCACCATGGAGTCCGGGAACTACTGGTTTGACATATTCAATGACTATGCAGCCACCCTGTCCCTGCTGCTCATTGTGCTGGTGGAGACCATAGCTGTGTGCTACATATATGGGCTGAAGAGGTAAGGAGACCGCAGACCCTGCCTTCTTCATGGGGCAGAGACGCTGCAGGGCCATGCTCATAAGAAAATCATCTTTCCTCAGTGGGCATGCCCATTTTAGATTCGAGAATTGTCAGCCACCCTAGCCCTGTGGACTGAGAGGACTGGCATTTCCCTCCCTGATGTACCCTGCTCTCTTCTTCTTTGAGAAGTAGCCTCTGGTCCACACCTGAGGACCTCTGAGAAGCTCACACCAGGGAAATGTCCCATGACCATTCTTTAATGGTCATCCTCCCTCAGGGAGCCTCAACCCCTTTCCCTTCAACTCAACACCTCACCAAGGAAAGGTCCAGATGGGTCCGGGGACATGTTCACATATCATTAATAACATCTTCCTAAGAGACGAGGGTATGTGAACTGGACCCCCTCCCGCCAGAGCATGAATAAGCCTATGTTCTCTCCTTGTGGTCCAAACAGATTTGAAAATGACCTTCAGACCATGGCCGGCCGCTCCCTCAACTGGTACTGGAAGGCCATGTGGGCATTTGTGAGTCCACTACTCATCATCGGCCTCTTTATCTTCTACCTGAGTGACTATATCATTACAGGAACGCTACAGTACCAAGCCTGGGATGCCACTCAGGTACCTGACATTCCTGCAGGGCTGGGGAATAGGGCAGAACCCATGGTCACTTCAGAACACAGGGAACCATTGTTGTGGTGTGGGGAGGTCACAGGAACTTCATCGAGATGTTTCGCAGATGCTCAGATAGTACAGCAGAACGGGGCTGTGAGTGGTTAGCCATGATTCATGGAGAGAGTAAGAGTCGCCCACAGCATTCCAGGGGATCGTCCCCTAAAAATACTAGTTCCTCTGGCATGCCACACTAGACATATTTATACGGAGCATTTCTACGACCACAGGTAGTTCTAATCTGTGCTAAAGGTTACATTACATGTAGGGCCTCAGACTAAGGCACTAGAAAGAGTGTTTCCATGACATTCTTCTTGGAGAACTTCCCACATGTACATTTGAAAAAGTCAGAATTATCTTTCTTTAGGAAATATAGAGAAAATGGGCACGGTTTCTCTGAAGGCTTGCTGTGAATTGCAGGGTAGTCGAGCAGCCCAGTCCTCTTCTCTGCTCAGCATCTCCCCCTTCATAGAAGAGTTGGGTGAACACTTCTCTTGGACACACCAGGAGGGAGCCTTCCCCTGATGCTCAGTCTCTTCTCTTCTCTTCTCCCAGGGGCAGCTGGTGACCAAGGACTACCCCCCATACGCACTAGCTGTCATCGGTTTGCTGGTGGCCTCATCTACCATGTGCATCCCCCTGGTGGCCCTGGGGACTTTCATCAGGAATCACCTCAAGAAGGGAGGCTCGGCCCCAGTGGCCTAAGAATGGACCTCCCAGAGACCGAAGTCAGCCACTCTCTGTTTCACAGTGACTGCCTGCTGGTGGGAACTCCTTGGCTGGAGTGGTGGTCTAGGGCCTCCTGCTTCTGTAAAGAGGACTGGGGAGCTTAGAGAGAGAAGACTGCCTAGGGGAGGGGACCACATCCCTTAGGAGGGGCCCTCCATCCTTTGCCATCTGAAGGTCATACCTTGTAGCCTCCTTGTCATCAGGGGCTAAGGCCAGTACTGAAGACCATTGTTTCCTTGATTCTAGAAAGTCCTAGAATTTAAGGTAAACTGTCATGAGAAACTTGACTGTAACTCGTAGAAGCCAAACATGCACTTCAGTTTTTGGGTTTTTTTTTTTCTTAAAAGAAAAGAAAATGCTAGAGGACAACGGCTTCCCGACCAGTGTCTGGGGTTTGAAGTAACTAAGGTGACATTAATAATTAATTAATTAATTAGTTCTAATGAATTCTTTTGTTAAGTCACAACAAGTATGTAATTTCCGTGTTCCCTGATTACTCTCTGAATACTACCAGGATTTAGTGGCCACTAAGAGAGAGTTTTTCTGGGGTTCCAAAGGAAGTCACCTTTCTAGAATCTAAGGTTCATCACAGTAGTCCAGGACTAACCTCTCTACAACTCTAGACTGTAAGGAATCTGACCAGGGCTTCAGTGTCAGATACACACCCATAGGGATACAAGCAATTGTAACTTCTCTACCAGCGTCACTCACAATCACCTTCATTCACCTCTACATAATAATGTTTTCTAAAATGTATATAAATCACACAGAGCAGCGTGTAGCTGAAAACACTCCATATTTATGGCTGTTATTCAACCATCATGTGAATTTGTCTTTTTTTCTTTTTTTAATCATAATAAAATAAATCAAGGTTATCTAGACTGAGAGTTCTTCTTGTTGCAATGATCTTTGCTCTCCTGGGCTTATCGAGTTGAAGGATTTCCTTGGGTCTATCTGTGCAGGTACCTTTGAAGATACTTAGACATCACTTGAAACATCAACCAGAGATGGCTCTTATTTCTCATTCTTTTTCTCAACGTCAAAAGTAGGCAATAGAAAGGTCTTGTGGAGGAGCCTAAAGAGAAAATTTTCTAGCTAATTTTCTTGCTCTATTTGCAGAAGACCAAAGTTTGGCTCTCAGGATTCACATTGAGAAGCCTACCGCCTGATGTAATTTCTGTTCCAGGGAACCCAACATCCTTTTCTGTCTTTGTTTTCACCAGCCTGAACATGTCCAGACATACACAAAATACATCCACATTAATTAAAATTATATGTATACACATATATATGTAAATGAAGATGTCTTTCCAACAGTGAATCTTTTAATATTGGACTGTAGCTTACAAAAAAAGCTTTCACTATCCTATCTGCATCTTATCAACACTCCAATTTTTTCTTTATACCTGGTTTCTAAACGATCACTGCCCTTAAAATGTAAGCAGCAGCATTTATTTACTTAAGTGTTTACTCCTGCTTTCTCATCAGATGGTTTTAGGCCTGAAGAGTGGGTGCATTCCACAATACAGCAGGGTCTATCCCTGGATTCTTAAGCATCTGTGCCCTCCTCTCAACCCTCAGGCATAGTCACTCTCTTCTGCACTTGTCGTGCCTCCCTAGGGTCAGTCATAGTCAAAGTCTCAATATCATGTACCCTCAAAGGTGAAAAGAGTAAGGTTGACCTATGTCATTATTCTATTACTTTTTCAGAATGTCCAATATCTCTGCCATTCCAAACACCTGGGAGCATTAAAAATTTCCAGTGTCCATGCTGCCAGATCCAAGAGGCAGCTATCAGAAAATCTTGGGAGTGAGACCCAGGCTCTCAGGAGAATCCAATGTGCAATCAAATCTGTGAGCCAGGGCAAAGCCTATTTAAGAAGGGAGGAAAGTATATGATGTGTTTGGAAATACTTGTGTGCAGCGCACAACGCCTGTCTGCGCTCTGTGTGCTACCATAGAGCTTTGAGCAAGGGGCTAGAGGTTGAAACATACAGAGACACACAGACAGGGAGACAGAGACATGGACCTCTAGTCCCTGGTAAGAAGCCCTTTATTCAATAGCGCCATGGAGGCTTATATACCCAACGGTCAAGTGAGCCAACAGGTGAAAACCTTAGCCTCTGATCCTTAAGGCCAAGGCAACACGTGCTCGTGAAGCAGAGCTGGTAAACAACTTTGACACAGCCTTTAGTAACTCAATTCTGAAGGAAAGTAAAGACCTCTAGCAAAGAAGAGCAGATGGAGGCCAGGACTCCAAATGGTCCCAACACTTATGCTCAGAACAACTTGTAAAAATTTAAATACATTACTGAGCATTTCTTGTTATAGGGGAAGTCACATCTGTGGAAC
This sequence comes from Alexandromys fortis, assembly GCF_014885135.2. NCBI lineage: Eukaryota > Metazoa > Chordata > Mammalia > Rodentia > Cricetidae > Alexandromys > Alexandromys fortis. The sequence continues at coordinate 586,765 of NW_026067921.1, forward strand.
AGTTTTGTTTATGGAAATCAGACAGGAGAAGCAATGCTGTCATAAAATACAGATGCTCCTCTAACTGTAAGGGCAGTAGGACCTGAGAATGGAGCCTAAAGATGAGGTGGACTAAACTCTAATACAATAGCCAACTTCATTCGAAACATCAGACAATTCATACGTTAAGGGTTAAGAAAGGTCACATGAGTAAATCTCTCAGGAGTTCAAGCTGTGTATTATAAACATGAGGACAAGTTGCATGAGGCAAAAACATGTTTTTCTATAAAGGCCCATAAACAAATAACAATAGCCAGTGGGAATGAATAATCTGATAAGCATGCACCTATCCAATACACCTGGGAGGTGCACGGAAGCATAATCTAAGAACAACTCCAGGGGTTGAAGAAACTGAGGTCACAAGACTCTTCTTTTCTTGGAGTTTCCTCACAAGCACTCAGAATTCTTTAAAAAAAAAAAAAGAATATTTCTTCTTTTTTATTTATTTTTATTTTATGTGTTTGCCATGGGTGTCAGATCCCCCGGAACTGGAAGTACGGACAGCTGTGAGCTGCCATGTGGGTGCTGACAATTGAACCCAGGTCCTCTGGAAGAGCAATCAGTGCTTTTAACCACCAAACCATCTCTCCAGCCCCAGCACTCAAAATTCTTACACGACTCCATCTTGGACTGTGTTCTGACACTCCTCCCCACCCACATTGTGATTACATCCTGCTGACCTCACTGTAAACTGAAGAGCACCCTACATTGAAAATGCATTTGTTACACCTACCCTCCTGACCATCACAGTGAGAGCAACAGTTCACTGTCATGTCCCAGAGGCCATGTGAGTATCCTGCTTCAGACTGCTTGCCCACAAAATGTTGGAACCCAAACTAAAACAAAATTCATTTTGCTTTCACACCACTGTAGAGTCAGAAGATCCTAAGCTGAACAGGTGAGCCAGGGAACTCTCTACAGTATATATACAGTTTCCCCATGGTGACATAACTTTACTTTGCTTTCTGTAGATATCCTGTAGGTGATGTGGGAGTCCCCTCTGTGTGCTGTGATTACCATTAATGAATAAAGAAACTGTCTTGGCCTGTTAATAGGGCAGAACTTAGGTAGGCAGAGAAAACTGGACTGAATGCTGAGAGGAAGAAGGCAGAGTCGGAGAGTGTCATGGAGCCGCCGCCGCTGGAGACAGACAAGCTGAAACTTTGCTAGTAGGCTACGACCTTGTGGTGATACACAAATTAATAGAAATGGGTTAAATTGATATGTAAGAGTTAGCCAATAAGAATGCAAGCTGGCACAGCCCCTTTGGGTGTCAGTGTGGCGATTTCTCAGAAAATTAGGAAACAACCTTCCTCAAGACCCAGCAATACCACTTTGGGTATATATCCAAAGGATGCTCAATCATGTCTCAAGGACATGTGCTCAACTATGTTCACAGCAGCATTGTTTGTCATAGCCAGAACCTGGAAACAACCTAAATGACCTTCCACTGAAGAATCGATAAGGAAAATGTGGTACATTTACACAATGGAGTACTACACAACAGAAAAAAATATGACAAAGAATTTTGCAGGAAAATGGATGGAGCTAGAAAACATCATTTTGAGTGAGGTAACCCAGACACAGAAAGACAATTATCACATGTACTCACTCATAGTGGTTTTTAAACATAAAGCAAAGAAAATCAGCCTAGAAATCACAACCCCAAAGAACTTAGACAACAATGAGGACACTAAGAGAAACTTACATAGATCTAATGTACATGGGAAGTAGAAAAAGACAAGATCTCCTGAGTAAATTGGAAACATGGGGACCTTCGGGGAGAGTTGAAGTGGGGGAGAGGCATGGAGGGGAGCAGAGAAAACTGTAGAGCTCAATGAAAATCAATTTAAAAAAGCAGACTGAGCAAGCTAGTAAGCAGCACCCCTCCATGGCCTCTGCATCTGCTCCTGCCTCCAGGTTCCTGTCCACTTTGGATTCTTGCCTTGGTTTCCCTCAACGTACTATGCAGGATAGGTAAGCCCAATAAATCCTTTCTTTCCTCCTCCCACAACACCCCCAAAAAGAGAGTTAGGAAATAAGAAGTTAGAGCTAATGGGCCAAGCAGTGACTTAATTAATACAGTTTCTGTGTGGTTATTTTGTGTCTGGGTGGCCGGGACGAACAAGGGGCCCCCTGCAACACGCAGAGCAAGATGTTTCTCAATAATTCTCTTGGGCTGGTACTAAGTCATATCTCAGACGAATCTTTTCAGTTTCTAGGCACAACAGTGGTGATTATGGAATCTGTCCTCTTTCTCACCAATTGGCTGCTGGATCTTTGTACACTTGACATTAACCATGACACTTTCTGTTTATTCCAGAAAACTTTGACTCAGATCTGGGACATAAGATGAAGAAACATTGGTTTTTACCAGTTGTCACTGTAGATAAAACTCCAAGCAAGTGTCTATGGTTGGGCTTTTTCTCATTTTCTGACTGCAATTACAGGCTTCTGTCTATACAAGACTCCTTCTTGTTATGTGACCAGACTAATTTAGAAAACAAAAAGATAGTACCAAACAGACTTCACACCAGAAACAGTAAAAATTGTGCCTGAATTCCCACTATTGGGGAGGCTTAGACAAATAGATGATCGATAGCTCTATGAATCCCAGGGCTAGGCTACATAATGGAAATCTGTTTCAAAAAACAAACAACAATATCCTGTAAAACAAAGAGAAAAGAAGATCATTGTATAACGATAAAAGATCAATTATTATTTTTTAAAAGTTATTCATACAACAGCTGTAGAATATATATTCTCATCAGCACATCGAACTTTCCCCCAAATAGACCATATCTTAGGGCACAAAACAAATATCAAATAATATAATAATTGTCATTAGAAGTCAACGTGAGCCAGGTGAGTGAGGTGCACCTTTAACCCACCTATTTGAAAGACTGAAGCAGAAAGACTGAAAACCCAACCTAAACAAGCAACTTAGTTAAACCCCATCTCAAAAGTTGGGGATGGAGCAATGGCTCAGCAGTTAAAAAGCTCTGGCTATTCTTGCAGAGAGCCTGGGTCCAGTTTCCGGCACTCAAATCGTGATTCACAGCCATCAATAAAAGCAAATCTTTTTTTTTTTTTTTTTTTTTTTTTTTTTAAGAACTGCAACACCACCAACAACAAAACCCTCAAGACCTTGTAAACAGAGCTAAGGAGTTTGGACTTTCTCATATGGGAAACTAGAAACTTCAATGATTAATTAAGAGTGGACTCACCCGGATGAGCAAATGATTGAAAATTGTATAACCTTCTTAGTTGGTAGGGAAGACTATAGAACCCCGGCTAAAGCTGTCCTCCCTTTCTCTTTTTCCTCCAGAATTCCGGCGACACGGTTTGATAGTCTTTTGTATCCTCTTTCTGCTAGGCACAGTGAGGTTCCCTTAGCAGTCATCCATTAGTCAAAACGGCTTCCTGGGGACACTCAGGTGGGGTTAAATGGGACTGAGTCACCCGCGCTGGGAATCTGGGCTTCATCCCTTTTGGTGAGGTGATTGCTACATACAGTTATTACTGAGGTCTGAGGGATGCGTGGATTACAAACCAGACATAGTACTCAAAACTCACCGTTTCTGATTACTCGCTTTCCTTTACTGTTGGTCATACTCTTGAGGCTGCCTGTGTCGTTGTATATGAAGGTGGGAACCCAACGTAATGGGGTCCTGTATCACTTAACGAATTGTATTGGATGCTCGGATGCCCCATAGTGGGAGTGCTTATTCTATAGAAATTGACAGACACACAGATCATTGCAGTTTGTAGCTAAACACTCTCCTGTTCACCATCAGCCTCCAGCAGATGCAATCCTATCTTTGTGAAATTCTGTGCAGACGCCCTTAAGAGCAGTCTGAGGAGCCCAGAAATCCTGGAGTTTGAGAGACGTGAAACAGAAAAGAATGTGACCAAAGGTCAGTGGGAGGGTGTGAACTGGCCACCTCTGAGGTTGAGGCAGAGAAGGGGACACCAGCCAAGCAGAGAAGATCCACGCCAGGGCCAAATAGTAAGTGGATTCCAGAGTCCTGGAGACAGAACAGCAGAAAACACAGGAGCCTGGAATCCAGAGAGGAGCCCAGCAGTTGCCCGTTCTACGCTGAGAGTTGCCTCAGAAGATGAAATCACCTTCAGCACATGTGGATGAGGAGCTGCAGCCCTGGGGAGGCCCTGAATGCCCTGGTCAGCTCCCAGGAAAACTGGGGTCATCAGAGTATGCCCAGTCTGGGGTTGTGGAGAAGGGGCGGCCAAAGTGGGGCAACCCCCTGCAGTTCTTACTTGTCTGTGTCTCCTATGCTGTGGGCCTGGGCAATGTATGGCGCTTCCCCTACCTGTGCCAGATGTACGGTGGAGGTAAGTGCCATGTGCAGGGAGGGGCAGCATGTCTGAGTGACAAGGGCTTCACATCTAAAGCTCTTACCTCCCTGGAATCCGGATGAATTATAGGCTTAATGTCAAAGAGCTGGCTCACGATCCAGCAAAGAAGGAAGGTTTGGGCTTCGCTTCCACACACAGGGCGCTTGCTGTGCTATCTAAAACATCTTTGCCTAACCTGAAGTCATAAAGGTTTTCTCTGTTCTTTATCTAAGTTTCTAACCTCTGGATTGTGTATCTGGAGCGATGGTCTACTTCCCTTTCTCCTTTTTTGTGTATAAAATGTGATACCAACTAAGGTTCATTGTATTCGGTTGTGTTATTGTTTTCTTGACAAAAAAAAAAGCTTGCAGAACTCTTTTGCTTAAATTACATTGTGGAGGTTTGAGGAAGCGATGGAAATGATTACTAGGTCCAGCTAAAAGGTGCCCACACTCCCTCCTTGGTTTGAGTTTGTTTCTGGCCCTAGGCAGCAGACAAACAAACAACAGGTTGTCACAGAGACAAATTGATGATGGGCCACACCAGATCTGCTGTAGTTACTGCTTGCTACTTTGGGTTAAAATGAGACTATCCTACGGCCTTTCAGTGTTAGAGCGCAACTCCAAACAGCTGCGGGAATCTGGCTTCCGCTGTCAGGTGCCTCAAAGAATAAACTACACAGGTCTCAGCCTCCTTCAACATCGAGCTGCTAAGGAGTGAAAACCCAGCCTTTACAGAGCAGGGAGGAGACTTAGCCTTGAAAAGCCTCCGGAGCAAGAAGACAGTGTTCAAACCCTACTTGCACACAAGGACAAGCTGAGCTCAGACCATTGTATGAGGTATGTGTTGCCCCCTCCAAGGCCTTCACTGTTTTCACGTGGTCACAAGGTTCTTCATGAGACCTCAGTTCCAGCTGCTCCACTTCTGGGATCTACGAGCCACCTGAATCCCCAGTCTTGGTTTAGGAAAGGACGATGGATACAACCCAAGGGTCCACAATTGAGTAGATTGGGCAATGCATTAAGAGCAGAATGCTTTATGACAGTTTAAGACCGGGCTAGGGTTCCTTTGCAAAGCAGGTTTTGAGCTGGCTGTTTCCTGTTCTTGGAAGACGTTGAGAGGAGAAAGGGCAGGAGGAAAGCACGGTGTGGGGAGGAAACATCTAAACAGTACCAATAGGGGGAAAGGGAGGATCCCAGGTACCCTATCAGATACCAAGTAGGCGACGATTGACAGCCTTGGGACCACGCCCATCCCAAAGGGGTGAAACTGTTGCCGCCCCCCCCCCCCCCCCCCCCCCCCGCACCTGTTTTCTGTCCCTGGGAACTGAGCTTCATGATACCCTAGATGACTACCAGCACCCCTATTACATTTCTTGGCGTCTCTCACCCATGATGTGAGAAGACCCCTCCGTAGGGTCACATAGCTGACTCAAAACTGCGGAGGACTTGAAAGTGTCCATGACTGTTCCGGCACTCAAGGGAAGGAACCTTTCAACCAGGACTAGCACGGTGAGCAAGCCAAACAGCTCAGGAAGGGAGGAAGACAGGGCAAGGCGATGATCTCATTCGGCTCTCGATATGATAATTAGGGTAGAGCCACAACTAAGCCAAGAGACATTGGACTCCGAGGAACCAAAAGTCTTCCAGAGTACGGAGGGTGGGAGGGAGGAGATTTCCCCACGCCTCTTCTTGATGGTTTCCTTAGCCCGTCCAGGGCTCGTGAGCTATGGAATAGCTAAGTGTAGGCACCTGGAAGTAGACTGTCTTGGGTAGGGAAGATTTGCTCAGCTTTTTCTCTTTCTTGAGCAGTTCTAGCACACAGGCAAAACCTGAACTAGACCTGACGTTTTCCAAGCAAGGTGATACCAAGCTTGCTTTTTGAGTTTGAGGTGGGCAGTATCTGAAATTCAAATGGAGCTGGTGAGTGGGCTAGGAGGGCAAGTTCTGTCGCTGTGTAGGAAATCTTTCCCGGGTGCCGGTGCCCCAAGGTGCTTTAGCTGCTTTCCCAGAGCTCACATCGCTACTGCTGGGGTGGTGGAACAAATGGCCCCCTCCACACATGCGCCCCTTCCTTAGCCCAGGCTCCCGCATGTCGCTGGTGTATGAGTACAAAAGACACTGGGCTGTGGACATCGCCAAGCTCTTGGGTGGCGAAGAAAGTGGCAAGAGCACTTAGCTGGGGGCTGTGGGTAGAGCTACTGAAATCTTGCTTAGACGTTCATGGGGTCCAAACTTCTCTTCCCAGGGCAATAATTGTCAATTCTTGGAGCTAAAGGAGAGGTTTTTGTTTTGCTTTGTTTTGTTTTTATCATGAGCCTCTAGCACTAAGATTACCAGACCTGGGAAGTTCATGTGAATTTTCAGCAGCCCCAGGACCAGGTGCTAGCTAAACAAGCTGCTACCATTGACAGTGTGGGCAAAGAAGGATCAGCCTGCTTGGGTTCGGGGGCTGTAGCTGAAGCCTTCACCGGGAATTAATGCTGCTCTTCCTGGCATTTCCAATCCTAGTTCTCCCCAGTTCGATGTAGAATATCTTTTCCCTCCTTGTTGCCTGCTCCACTGTGCTATGGGCACACCCACTTTTTTTTTTTTCACTCTCCAGCTGTGTGACAAATGGGAAAATATCCCATAGTCTCTTATTATGGGTACATATGGAAAATTATTTGTTCTGAGTGCTTAGGAGGTTTGTTTACAGATTATTAATTTCAAGTGGGGAAAATAGGCCCAAGGAAATGTTTACTTTAGGTCGTTTTGAATGTTGGATCTTTTAAGACTGGGAATTCATTAAGGTCCCAAGATATTAAAGAGTTATTTTAAGAACAAATAATATGCCATACCTTTAGTCCTAGCACTTAGGGTGATCCCAGCTTAACTATTTCTCCACCCTGTTCTCAGTCAGGCCTGGTTGCTATGGTCAGGGGATCTTCAGAGGTCAGAAGATATTGTTACCCAGTGTCCAGGAGTACCCTGCAGATGTCCACTTGTTATGCTTGCCAGCCAAGGCTGATAATGGGCTGGAAATTCTAATTTCTGAGATTTATGTAGATGAATGTTAGAGCATTTCTGAATTGGTGGATTGATGTGTCCCCAAAAGGAGATAGATCCTAAGCACTGGGCTTCCTAGAAGCTCTCCATGATGACTCTTGGCTCCCAGGCTCTTCCTAATAGAGTCTTGGCCATTTATACCTGCATAACATGTGTGACAGTTGACTAGTGGGATGGAATCTATCTGTCTCCTTTTGCATCTCTGGCTCTGTGAATTTATGTGAATCACTGATCACAGGCAATAATTGTGGATTTTGTGATGATATAAGGCTGGAGCAGAGAAGCCCCTGTCACACAGCATGTGCTAAATGGACTCAGACAACGTGGCTTCCAGCACCTCTTCCAGAGCTTGTGTGGTTTACAGAGATAGATGGTTTACATGGCAATCAGTAGAGAGGGTTGTTTGTTTTGGTTTGGTTTTGTGTTTTGGGACAGGGTTTCTCTGTATAGCCCTGGCTGTCCTGGAACTTGCTTTGTAGACCAGGCTGGCCTTGAACTCTCAGAGATCCAACTGCCTCTGCCTCCCAAGTGCTGGGATTAAGGTGTACACACCACTGCCTGACCAAATCAAGTGTTTGATGAATGATGGGATTCAATGCCTTGGGTATAAATGGAGCTCTAGGGCACTTGGACCTGACTCCCTGTATCCAGGGACAAGACAGCAATATTGCACTAAGAAAACTAAGGAGGGAAACTGGGAGATGGCAGAGAACTGAACCATGGTTAGGTTATTCAGCCTCTTCCTGGGACTGCACTGGCTGCTGATTGTTGACAAGCTGGAGATGACCACTGCTAGGGAATATTATTTTCAGGTGTGTGACTTTTGTTTACGCTGAATTTGTTTAACTCTGTGAAGCTGTGTCACTGTGCCTGTCTAAAACACCTGATTGTCTTAATAAAGAGATGAACGGCCAATAGCAAGGCAGGAGCAAAGATGGGTGGGGCTAGCAAGCAGAGATTATAAACAGAAGGAGAGCCAAAGAGGAGGAGCAAAAGAAGGAGAGGAGGAAACTAGGGGTCAGCCATTCAGCCAGCCATGGAGTAAGAAGGACATTAAGACATACAGAAGTAAGAAAGATAAAATCGCGGAAGTAAGAAGGAAGTGGGGATAATTTAAGACAAGAAAAGCTCGCTAGAAACTATCCAACCTATGGCAAGGCATTCATAACTAATAATAAGCCTCCGTGTGTGATTTATTTGGAAGCTGGGTGGTAGACCCCTCAAAAAGCAAAAAGAGAAAAATATCTCACAACAGTCCATCAAGATGGGCTAGGGAATGTGGGTAGAAAAGGGGCAATACTGACCCAAGACATCTTTTTTTCTTTCATCTCACTGTAAATGAGACAAGCTATTTCCAAAATTCTTCCAAAGTCACTACTCAGCTGCCTTCTCAGTGAGCTGAATTAGACATTAAAACAAACATTGCTTTTGTTGGTTTTGGTCAGGAGCTGTGTCCCAAGTATTAACTAAGACAGGGTGTTTCCCTTGCAGGAGGCTGTGGGAGAACTCTGCCGACCACCTACGTTTGCAGAACCTTCTCTTCGGCAGAAGCTATTTGTTGAGTTTTCAGGTTGTCTGCCTCCATTTTCAGGCTCATGCAAACTGATTGTGGATAGAGTCTTCCAAGCTGTTGGTCACCCCAAGTCTAGACAGGGAAGGCCTTCAGTTATTAGAGAGGCAGATAACTTCCTGTTTTATGGGGGCTCACTGCCACTCACCCATGGCTTTACAAAATTTATTAACTCTAAAAGGATAACTTTTTTCAATCTCTTGTCCCCAGTGCGTGACCCAGTGAGTGAGACTCACCTGGGTAATTCTCTGCTGGTTATAAGAAAAACAGGTGCTTTGGTCACCGAATTCAACAGCTACTCTCCTGTCCTGTGTAAGCCACTGGGTCCAGTTTTGCAGAGGAGCAAATGCCTTTTGTATAAACTGTCATGTGCTGTTTTGAGCACCCTGAGAAACTGGCTCTAGAGGTGGAATTTGGCCCTTCTACTTCAGACCCAACCATGTTTGCCTTAAAATATCCTCCAAAGCTCCTTTTCCTTGTTAGGATAGCAATCTCACACTGTGACACGGGGAAAGAACAAGAGATTAAAGGCATTATTTCATGGTATATGAGCTGCCTATGCTCATTCAAAATCAAAAGTGTTGTAAAGGCAGATCACCATGTACTGTATGAAGACTGTCTTGTGGGGTTTTGGGGGGGGTTTGAATGTTTTTGTAAGCTTTGCTTGGGAATTTACCAACCCCCATTATTTAAAAGTATATATACAAGTTATATATGTAGTTTGGGTTCAACTTTCTTTTTTAAGGTGATGTTTATAGCACTGTCTTCCGAGCCAAAACCCTGCTACCTTCATGACATCAGCTGTGTCTACTTGCAAAAGATTGTCACACCTAGATTTGGTGGCTATTGACCTGTTGGTATCTCTGTCTCATAAGATGGCTGGATATTTTTCTAGAATGGAAAAGAAAGCAAGAAGGCTTAATCATGTTACAAGTGTCTGACAAATTATGTAAGGTATATAAGAGGCCACAGTTCAATACACCAATGTTGAACCGAGGCTTAAAGAAATAGTTATACTGGTCTACGCTCCATGGCAATTACAAGGCCTGGCTTAAGAAAAAGGTATGTCTAGTCAGAACTTTTGTTCTTTGTCTGTTATTCTGTGGTGCATTTGAAGAGATACTCAGGGACCTGAGTCCCAACTCAGCCTCTTTTCTATAAGGGTCTATTAGAGTTCTCTAAAAAGACATGAATAATAGTGTGAATTATTATACTAGTTTATGGGCTGTCATCAGATAGTCCAGCAATAGCTATCCGGGAAAAATAAAAGCCAAAAATTCTGTAGTTGTTCATCCACAAGTCTGGATGTTTTGGTCTGTTAGAACCTGAAGAAGTAGGTTCTAACGCCATCAGAAGAAAGCCTCCTCATCAGAACATGGCATCAAGCTTCCTCCTTCCATATCCTTTTAGGTAAACTTCCAAAACCAGGAGGTATGACCTTGACTTAGGGTGAATTTTCCCACCTCAAATGATCCAACCAAGAGAATTCCCCACAGCTGTGCCCAGTTCTTTGTGCTTTAGTTGATCTCACGTGTAATCAATGTCAGCAATCAAGTTTAGCCATCACAAAGGGAATATAAAGTCCCGTGAAAGATGGAACTGGAGCTCTGAATGGACCCAGTGGATGACCGCAGGCTATTTTTGAAGGTGTGGGGCTGTAACCCACAGGGCAGGCCCCAAGAGAGTCCACCTTGTAAGAGTCCACCTCTCTCAGACTAGCCCAGCCCAGACCCTGCCCCTCTCAACAAGAAGCAGTTAGAGTTGTCGTAGCCCCTTGCCCTGACAGCTGTTGGTGTGGACCTCTGAGTGGGACTGGGGGAGCACTGAAGAAGAGTTAGAGCAGCATAGGTACACAAATGATTTCCTAAGATGGCAGCTTCTTGTTCCCAGAACACATTGTAGGAAGGAATGGCAGGAAGGTATGAGGGCGGGTATCAAAACAGGACCAGGGGAGAAAGCAGAAGGACCCAGGAACCCTGTAAACCACACAAGTCAAGAGGACCGCTGGTCTTAGGGCCCCACCCAACCTAAAGTATTAAAACTATCCTCTTTCTTTGCAGTTGGGTCTTCTTCGTGGAAGTTCAGTTCTTGGTTGGTAGTCCCATAGATGACCACAACACCCCTGTTACACAGGCAACCCCTATGTGCCAGGGGGCTTTTTATGACTATTAGGGTTTGTGTGTGCCTGTGCTTCTGCTTTTCCCTCTAGAAACCACCCTCAATCCCTGCTACTGGTGTGCCAGGCTTTTGCTTTTGCATTTCTCCCATTGGAGTTTCTCAGGTCCCAGCCAAGGAACCATGAGCTGGGATGGATGAGAGAAGATGCCAAAGCGGTCTTGGGTCATGCCTCCATGCCCCAGACTTGGGCAATCTTGTGTCCCTGCCTGCCTCTATGTTTATCTGGCAGTGAAAGGCTGTTTAAAGCTCCATTCACAGACCACTCATTAAAAATTTGTGGATTTGAAAGTTTTTTCTTAAGTCACCATTAGCAAAATGAAATTTTAGACTAAAGGTACATGCTTAAAATAGATGTACAGATATCTCTTTAAAAGGTGGATGTGGTATGAAGTTCTGTGTACTGGGTCATCCAACTAACTTACCTGCCCCTGTGTTTTTTAGGCCACTAAGCCCTCTGAAAATATCAAGTCTGAAGGAACATTCTATAGCCCAGGCAACTCTAAAGCATCCAAAATCCTCTACCTAGGTGAACCCTTCAGGGAAGGAAGCAGGTTTGCTGCATCTTCCACCCCACCCAGACCCTGTATAACTAGACCTTAGAAAAGGTATGGTCACATAGACTCAATCAGATCTGTAGGAAGACAAGCACCCAGGAGCAAAGTTATAAGTATTTGGCAACTTAGTGGTCTAGCCTTTCAATGGCCCTTAAATGCTGAAAGAGAAGATGGGAGTTAGTGAGATGACCCAGTGCATAAAGGTACTTACGTACCACACAAGCCTGGTGACCTATGTTCAATCCCCAGAAGCCACATAAAGGGGGAAGGAGAAAACCAACTTCTAAAGTTGTCCTCTGACTTCCTAATCTCCCCCAGCACACTTTTCAGAAAGGAGGGTAAAAGCTTTGCTGGCAGAAGCTGGTCCAGCAGAGCCATGGAGAATGACACTCACGGAGCTGGGGCCAGTGGCGGTTTGCCTCCCAGGATGGAAGTATTCGAAGATTTAAATAACTAACATGGCTACCTGTCGTCCATGGATAGGCAAACAGAAAAATGCATGATAAGGGAACAGGAAAATGGGGAGACATGATGGGTGGATTAGAAGATAGATCAGAGGGGTGGCAAGGATGGACATGGAGGTACAAGATGCAAATGAAGAAGAACTAGATTTGGGGGGAAATGTCTGAGGGCGATGGATGGGGTGGAAAGAGGACTGGATGGGGAAAGGCTGGGTGATAGGAACACAGTTGCACAGAGGGACGACAGGGTAAATTCCATCTCTCACCTGACCTGATGCTCAGCTCTGGCCTCTCACAGGGAGTTTCCTGGTCCCCTACATCATCATGCTCATCGTAGAGGGGATGCCGCTCTTGTACCTGGAGCTGGCTGTGGGGCAGCGCATGCGGCAGGGCAGCATCGGTGCCTGGAGGACCATCAGCCCCTACCTCAGTGGTGTCGGTATGTGGGATCCTTTTCAGTTCCTCTGACAGAGACTGGTATGTTCCTGGGTATGACAGGCGTGCAGGTTGCAGTTCACCTGTGGTTGGATGAACTGACAGCCCAGGGAGGGCTACCATTGAACTTGGGTAGAGCGGGCCCTGGATTCTGATCCTCATGTGGAACCCAACCCCCGAGGGAAACTCCCACCTTAAGGCATCTCTACTCAGGACCTTGGTGCCCGGCACAGAAGCATTCATTCAGTCCCAGCCCCTACCACCTGGGAATGTACACAACTGTCCCCTGCTTACTGAAAATGGCATGGCTGCATGAGCTTGTTCATCTTTACCACACCACTTAGGAAAACCATAAATTTTGCCGAAGTTTGGAAGTCAAGGAACCTGTGGATACTGGGTGGCTTCACATCCCACCATAGCTTTTCAAAGTGACCTCCACTTGCTATCCTCTGGTATCTTCAAGACATTGTTCACCTCTTCTGTAAAAGCCCAGGCTCCAGGGCCATCAATGGCCAGTTATTCCGGGTACCTTCCCAATCTAGAAAGGGGAGCAATTTTTCAGGAGAGAGGAGGGGTCAGCTCTGTATAATAGGAAGGCAGGCAACTGAGTCCCCAGGGAGCACTGACACCACTTACTGGCCAGATTTCCCTGTAGTGGTAGTGGTACCCACATACTCCCACCAGGACCAAGGTCAGCCACATTCCTGAGTGCTGCTGTGGGAACTAGCCTTCAGCAGCTCAGGAACTGGACGGGAGCTGTGGAGTCAGCAGACTAATCACTCAGCTTGACTTTTCTATCTGTGGGAGTAAAACTTAATTCTCTGGGGCTGGGAGAAAAAGGGAAATGCATGTGCGCGTGCTTGTATACACACACACACACACACACACATCCCTACCTACACACCTTTAGGGTCTCTATCATCTGTTTTCCTTATTTTCTTTACCTCGATCTAGATGTATCCCTTCTGTGTCTTTATTTTCCCTATTAGCTTATATAACCTAGTAGTATCTTTCAAGCAATATAAAAATTACAGTGTGGTTACATTCTATTTTAAAGTGAATGATCACAATGAATACAAGTAAAAAATAACATCTTTTTAATATATTTTACATAATTAAACATTTTATGTATTATAGGTGAAAAGTTATCTCCAAGAACCCATATACATTCATGTCCAAGCAACTTGTTATAAATTAACAGTGTATAAGCAATTTTCTCAGCCAGTTCTTTTACTGGCAGGTTGCATTTTGCAGTTACCAAAAAAAAAAAATCAATCACTTTATTTATCTTAAAAAGTAATCATATAAAATGTCTTAAAGAATCACAAATCTAAAACTTTTATATATAAAAAATAATCAGTCAGCTCTACTTTAAATCCTCAGGGTGCATACCCATTCAACAGTTTTTTATATCTGGAAACCGAGGGCAGAAAAGGGTACAAGGAATGATCACCTTTGATCACTAACCCATCCTAGCAAGAAAGGTACATCAGCTCGCAATAGCCAGGCTGCCATGGCTTTTGTTCCCAGGCCTCAATGAATCTGTCAACTATCAAAAGTGTGCCTTTCTAAACTTTATATTGTTCCCCAAGCCATTAACAAATACACATTAACCTAACCTTAAGTCATTATTTAAAGCTTTGTTTTAGCTATGATGCCCACCAAAAGCCATGAACACATCTCCCAACATCAACATTAAAAGAACTTGAGCTAGCCTAGCTTCTAGGACTCAATTGTTTTCCTTAATCATTTACCTAAGCCACAGTCTATATGACTCAAGAGAAATCATAAGTCCTCGCTGTATGACACTTCCTTGTTCTTATTTTTCTATCATCTGCCGTCCTGCTTTATCAAGGGTGGGGGCAACACTATATTATCCTGCCTTTACCTATATATATTAATTTTCCTAATAAACTAACCTCTATCATAATCCCTTATTATATTTAAAAACCCTTAATCATCAAAAATCTATTTAAACTAACTCTATTGTTGAATAAAATCATTGCTTCAGCTAAATAGTACAGCCTAAGAAGAAATCATCTTCATAATAATCCACAGGTAAAAATGCCTAATAGCATGGGATATTTCCACGAGACAATCACACTACATTAAAAGCAGTGGGGGTCCCCACATACCCATTCACACCATGTCAGATACCATAGAAAAATGGCAGCAGCAAACATGTAAAGGCACAGCACAGTAGCAAGAGACATTCTAAAGCTAAAGTCCTCAGGGCCTTGCCTGTCTGAGATTCACCTATCAGTGTCTTGCGATCTGGTGCTGAACTCCTGAATTCAAGTGTTGCTCCTCTGACATGACCACCAGCACCTGGGAGAGAAACTACTCTAAAAGCAAAGGGGATGGGGGCAGGGTTTTTTTTTCCTGCCCTGGGTGGTCCCATCATGTCTCTCCTAGGGATGCTTATAGGTCAGGCTAACATATCTGCTTCTCAGCACAGCCTTCTTATTCCTTTCAGGCATTGCTAGCTTGGTGGTCTCCTTCTTGGTCTCTGTGTATTACAATGTCATCAACACCTGGACTGTCTGGTACCTCTTCCACTCCTTCCAGGTGAGCAGAGGCCTGGTCACACCAGGAACAATAAGGGGAGAGGATTCCTCTGGGAAGAATGGAGAAGTCTGTAGGTTATAACATGAAGGGAGCCTGAGGGGAAGGCATACTTCCAATCATTCATAGAACTTCTGATTCTGATGTACCACACTAAAGGGAGAGAAACCACTCTAAAAGCAAAGGGGATGGGGGCAGTTGGTAGCTGTCTGTGGGAACATCCAGATCAGACCTGCAAAACGGCTCTCACATCCACTAGCAAGACCTGCTTGGAGCTAGGATCTCAGGGGATGAATACCCTAGAGTACAGACCTGGCTTCTGATGTTTCATACAGTAGCCTTGCTCCCATCTATCACTAGATAATGCCACTGGGCCCTGAGCTATGTCCTGTGAAATGTGGCCTTGAAACCAAGAGTTTGTCCTGTTTGTTTCTGTTAGTGGAACACTTTTGTCCTATAAATCTGACCTGGGCAACAGGGCACTTACCTTAGAGCAGGGTTACTCCCACACCACCCACAACTCTGGTCAGATTTATTCTTTCCCTCAGTTCCCTTTTTTACCTCTTTGAGCAGTTGGCCTTAGGTTATAATCATTGACAACATTTAAGTTCATTTGTTTTTAAGTTCCAAAGAAACCAGTTAAAACCATCAAAAGCAGAAGAGGGTTTCATTGTTCCCACTCTACAGGGTCAAGGAGCCTTAAATGCCAAGCTCAGGTACTGCTTAATGACTGCACAGAAGTCACTGGTGCCAGGGTCTCTCACTTGAGAGACTCAGTAGCTTCAAGGCACTGGACTTAACCTCCTTCTTGTTCCACATCCATGGGATGAAGCATCCGTCTGTACTCTTAAGGGTGTCCTAATTGTGAGTTGGCTTGGGGAAGTTGGAACTGAGCTGTTTAACTGTTGCTTTCTCTGGTTTGCTCCAAGTTGACAGAAAGGAAAGAAGCCATAAGTCATTGACAAGTATTTTTCAGTTAAAAATTTTTGTCTATGGGTGTTTATCTGCATCTATATCTGTGTACTACATTAGTATAGTACCTGTGGAGGTCAGAAAATGGCATCAGATCTCCTAGAACTGGAGTTATAAATAATTGTTAGTATTGTGTGGGTGCTATGTGGGTTCTAAGAATTGAACCTAAGTCATCTAGTGTTCCTGACTGCTGAGCCTTCTCTCCAGCCCCATCATTAACAAGTTCTGACCATCCTAGCAGTGGTACAAAAGCTTGGCATTTAAGCACCTGGTTTGGCTGCTGTAATGATGTTGCGTCAGTGTCCTTTTATTGTAGCTGTTCTGGTCACAATCCAGATGCTAGTAACAGTCTTCTAGGCCCACTAGAGAGTGCAGTAGTCCTCAAAAACCACATGTAAAATTTCAGGAAGAAGCAACTCTTGTCAGCTTTACTAGATCAAGATATCGTAGGCACCAACTTATAAAGAGGAAAGATTTATTAATTCATAACTTGGCCTCTAGTAAAAAATGAAATTTAGCAGAACATCATGTCCTAAATACATATAGGAGGAAACAGCAATAATGAAACCAGAATAGAAAGTAAGAGACAGGATTCCCCTTGGCTTCTTGGAAAGTACACCCCAATGACTTCTTACTTGGCCCCATCTCCTTAATATCCACAGCACCTCCTCATCCAAGGGAACACAGCTTCTGGGTATGGATCTTTGGGAATGTTTAACATCCAAACCAAACTAGTCATCCTCCATGCCATCCAATCCCCCTGAAGACTCAAGTCCTTGTCAGTCTCAAAGGCTGCAGCCATTTGCCCTTGAGGGACCAGCTTCCTTCTTTCCCAAGATCACTCCCAAGGCTGTATCCCATCATCCCACCAAACCCTCGACCTTCCCCTTACCTCTCCATCGATCCTCACTTCATTCCAAAGGATCCCCTGCCGTGGTCTGTCTGCCCACTGAATGGTAACCGCACGGGCTATGATGAGGAGTGTGAAAAGGCCACGTCAACTCAGTACTTCTGGTACAGGAAAACACTCAACATTTCGCCGTCCATCCAGGAGAATGGAGGAGTGCAGTGGGAGCCAGCACTGTGCCTCACCCTGGCCTGGCTGATGGTGTATCTGTGCATCCTGAGAGGCACCGAGTCAACTGGCAAGGTAGGCTGGGGAGCCTCATTGGGCTGTGCCTGGATGGATTTGGCTGTGGACAGGTGGGTGCCTTAGTGAGTTCTGCAAGTATTCACAGAGGGCCTAGAGAGAAAAGTGCTTCTCCTAGTTAGCGTGAACGGTCAGCTTGGCACAGCCCAGAGTCACCTAAAAAGAGAGTCACAGTTGAGGGGTTTCCCAGATCAGACTGGCCTTTGGGCATCTCTGTAGGGGATTTCCTTGATTCAAATAATTTTGAATCAAGTTTATTCACTTGATTATTTTATCATCAATTTATAAACATGTTAGTGTCCAAAATCTCTAATTTATATAACATTATGTCAAGCTGATGATGGCCTTATTACTTGATGTTAAGGGTCCCAATCCACTGTGAATGGCACCATTCCCTGGGTAGGTGGTCCCATATTACAAAGAAAATGTACATTTACACAAAGGAGTACTACACAGCAGTAAAAAATAATGACATCTTAAAATTTGCAGGTAAATGGACGGATCTAGAAAAAACTATATTGAGTGAGGTAACCTAGACCCAGAAAGACAAATATTTACTCATTCATAAGTAGATTTTAGACATAAAGCAAAGAAAAACCAGCCTACAGTCCACAACCCCAGAGAACCTAGACAACAAAGAGGGCCCTAAAAGAGACATACATGAATGTACATAGGATGAAGAAAAAGACAAGATCTCCTGAGTAAATTGGAGCTTGGGGTCACAAAAGAGGGTAGAAGGGCCAGGGGAGGGAAAGAGGGGAATGCAGAAAAATGTATAGCTCAATAAAAACAATAAAAAATAGGTATAATAACAAAGAAAACTAGCTAATCGTGATCCTGTGAACAAACCATCCAACAATATTTCTTATTTAATTCTGCTTCAAATTCCTTCCTGTGTGCCTGCCCTAACTTTCTTCAGTGTTGCACCGTGACCTAGAAGCATCAGCTGAATAAACCCTTTCCTCCCCTGAGTTGCTTTTGTTTAAAATGCTTTATTATAGCACAGAGGAAACAATCATGGTGCCACAATAAACTATAGTATTCGCAGAGAGCCTTGGAGAAATGGACGCCATAGTAGACTAAGGATTATTCACACAGAGGCTGAGGGGAAATTTTTAAAGGCAAATATGGGGAGGGTTATCCAAGATGTTTTGAGACGAGCCCCTGAGCACAAGGAGCACAAGGGCTAACAACGAGGGACACCTTAATCCCAGACTGAACATAGCTACTAGGCAGACCTATGTGACGACTTTCCGGGTCCTTTTTGTTTCTGGTATCATTTCTGACAGTGACAATCAAGCAGTCATACCTAAGAACCCTTTTTCACAGCCTCCTGGCTTTATTTACTTTCACATTAGAGTTGATAAACCTGTCCTGAAAACTTTCAGGCCCTGTAAAAGAATTTTAGTGCTTTTTCCAGATGTTACCAGCGGTGGGCAAACTCCTAAAACCTTTGACCCAAAGACTATGCTATGATCCATCTTCCTGGTGATGTAAGCAGGTGCTGTGCTCCATTTCCAAGTTAGTGTGCTATGATATGTGCCTCTCTATATGCTGTGGATATGTTTTATTACCGTTGATTAATAAAGAAGCTGATTTGACCAATAGCCAGGCAGAATAGAGCCAGGCAAGAAATCCAAGCAAAGGTACAAGGAGAAAGAAGAAGGCAGAGTCTGAGAGATGCCAACAGCTGCCAGAGAAGCAAGATGTGAGCTCATGCCACATCCATGTGACAATAGGTAGATTAATAGAAATGGGTTAATTTAAAGATGTAAGAGATCATAATAGTAAGTCTGAGCTAATAGACCAAACAGTTTGTAATTAATATTAAGCCTCTGAGTGTTTATTCAGGAACTGGTGGGCGAGAGAGAAACCTCCACTTACAGTACTGTTCTCTGGTAGGGCAGCACTAAGCTTCATAAAAAAAAAAAAAAAACCTTGAATGAGGTTTTCTTTTACCGATAATCCTTAAGAGCTCACAGCATTTATATTGATTTAACTTCATATGTTTTAAATTAAGCATTCTGTAAAAATAGTATCTTCATTTAAATGATATATATATTGAGAATTTTGAGAATTTTTTGCATACTGGTGCATAGCTACTTCCTACAAATTGAGGTTGACTCCGTTCCTGGGTTCCCGCAGGTGGTCTATTTCACTTCATCAATGCCCTACTTTGTGCTCATCATATACCTGATTCAGGGCCTCACACTCCATGGAGCCACCAATGGCCTGATATACATGTTCATGCCCAAGGTATGGGGAGAAGTTCTGAGGGTGTCGCTACCTGATGCGAGATGTCCTTCTGTATATGTGTTGCTTTGATTGGTTGATGAATAAAGCTGTTTTGAGCAATGGCTTAGCAGAGTAAAGCCAGGCTGGAAACACCTATGATAAGAGTTTCTCACTAACATTAACAGTGATTTAAACATACATTCATAGTTCTTTGACTATAATTAACAGTGCTTTCTTTACTCTTAAATTCCCTTGGGATGCTTGGATAATCTTACCTAAGGTTCAGTCATGTTCACCTGCCAAGAAATATACTGCACGTAGACCAGGTCTAGAGAGCTGGGGAGGTTGGGAGGTAATCCCCCCCCCACCTCTGGGCCTACTTCTCCTGGGAGGGGCAATCTTGGATTGGGACCTGGGATTCCTCAGCCTTATACTTATTGACCTTCTAGATGGAACAGCTAATCAACCCCAAGACCTGGATCAATGCAGCCACACAGATCTTCTTCTCACTGGGCTTAGGGAGTGGTGGCCTGATTGCCTTTGCCAGCTACAGTGACCCCTCCACCAACTGCCAGAAGCATGCCGTCATTGTGTCCATCGTCACTAGTACCACCGCCATATTCGCCAGCATTGTCACCTTCTCCATCTATGGCTTCAAGGCCACCTTCAACTATGAAAACTGCTTAAACAAGTGAGTCTAAGTTGTCCCTCATTACCTTGGGATGCAAGAGGGAAGGCAAGGCTCTAAAGCTCTGAGCTGGAAGGGTGACTGGGAAAGACTGGGTTCCCAGAAGTCAAGGGGTAGACTAAAGACACCAGTGTTGAGGTCTACAGTATGAGGGTCAGTCATTTCCTCAACTACATAATTACTGCCTTCTACCAGCACTAGTAACTGGAGGTTCAAAAGTTAAGGCCTGCCTTGCAGGGAATAGGCAGTTTAAAGTGGTCATTGTACTTAGCAGAAATGGGCATTCAGAAAAAAATAGTTTTTTGGCCCCATTCCCCATCTCAAGTGTAACCAAGATCTCTCTAGTCAAGTCCCAGAGACTACAGATTACTGTCTTTGACATCTCTCAAACCAGAGGACCGCGCAGACGGTGGTGGCGCACACCTTTAATTCCAGCACTCGGGAGGCAGAGGCAGGTGGGTCTCTGTGAGTTTGAGGCCAGCCTGGTCTTCAAGAGCTAGTTCCAGGACAGGAACCAAAGCCACAGAGAAACCCTGTCTCGAAAAAAATAAATCAGAAGGCCATCTTTCAGATGCTAAGATTCCAGTAGGGGGGCCAGTTACACAAGTGGCCATCTCTAAAGTAGTACTGAAATTAACGGAAGTCGATGTATATTCAAATAATTTGCAAATTGATATGAGTTTAAGTGATTCTAAGGTTAATTACTCAGTGGCACAAGCCATATTAAAGTACAATGTTCTACCACCACATCCAATTTCATCATACATTACTAGCCCAGATATTAAACAACGTCACTATAGGGTCACGGTTCTTATCCTCATCTCTGATCAGATGTGAAGCTTCTGCACAGACATTCATAGCTGCCCTTCCCTACAAAGAGTTATTAATCCACTCCCTCCCCTCACTGAGATTCTCAGAGCTATTAGGACCAGTAGCTCCTTAGTCATGAAGGTCAAGATGACGGTCTGCTCTGCAGGGTGATTCTGCTGCTGACCAATTCTTTTGACCTTGAAGATGGCTTTCTGACAGCCAGCAACCTGGAGGAGGTAAAGGACTACCTGGCATCTACCTACCCAAGCAAGTACAGCAGCGTGTTCCTGCACATTAGGAACTGCAGCTTGGAATCAGAGCTGAACACGGTAAGAGGCCTGGGAAGTGTGGGGACTGCCTCTCTCTCCACACAGTCGGTTTCTATTCTGACTAGTTAGTGCTAGCTCAAAGTCTATTTTGTCAGCTATTGGGATATCAACACCTGTTTGTTTCCTCGCTCCCATTTAATTGGAGTTTCCTCTTTCTCCCTACATTCTCTCTTCCTGCCTCTTTTATTTTCATTTTGAGAAGGATCTCATAGTCCAGGCCGGTCTTGATCCCATGATATTCCTGCCTCCATCTTCCAGGTGGTGGGAATACAAACATTCAGTCCCCTAGCCAACTCTATTTTTCTTTTAAATGTCTATACCTCATATCTTTTTCTTCATCGCACTAAAACTCCAACAACAATGTAAGTGAAATATAGAGTGGGCCTATTTGTATCATTTTTAATATTTAAATACATTCTTAAAGATTAATTTCAGAGACTACTCTTCAAGAATAGGGACAACAAAAGGCCTGTGGCTCTGGTTGCCAAAAAAAATTGAAACTGGTTAATTTTTGTGTTTGATTAGACAGGATTTTGTTTAGTCTGGAGAAATTCCAGGTTATTTCACAGGGAAGGCAACACTTTCTTGTGGTGATTCAGACTCAGGTCCTGTTGCATCAGTTCAAGGCATGGCACACATACACCACAGGCTGTAAGTCTAACCTTTAAGGCCTCGGTCTTTTATTCTTGCTCACTGTTCTCTCCTAGACTGTTTTTGTTATTGAAACCCGAGAGTCTTTGACACTTCCCTCCTTCATTGTTTCTCATTTTGAATTTGGATTTGATTTATTACACTTATTGGGGTGTGTGCACATGTTCTACAAAGAAGGAGTAGAAGTCAAAGGACAAGTTGAAGATTTCAGCCTCTCCCTCTCAGGACCCCAAGAATCGAACTCAGGTTGTAGCAGAAACCTTTACCTGCTTAGCATCACCCCGATTTCTCTTCTTGAGACATTTCCATGCAAACTTAAAATCAAAAGTTGGACAGTATTTGACTCACAAAAGAGGACAAGGATCATCCATACCCGATTTATAGGCCACAGGTTGGACCTCTTGGTTATTTTATGCAATTTATATTCACCTAAATGTTTACCATTTTATTTACCATTCCTTTTTGCATTACAGACTTTAGGGTTTGGAGATCCTCCCTTAAAATATCTTCCTTTAGAGATGCTTTCTCAACAGCAAACATGTTTATGTTTAGTTTTTATGTAAATATCTGTTTGGCTCCCAAGTAAAAAATTCAGGTTAACAATTTTCTTTCAACATTGTATTCAACAATATCTGTCTTCCATTGTTGTTAATTCTTTCATCTTTTGTTAGCAAGCAGTTTTGTCTGAACCCTGCCATGATCTTCCCTTTGTCTTTGGCCCTCTCAGCGGTATGGATGTAGCCTTATTTGTCCATTCTAAACCTAAGTGATGTCAGGTTTTCTGATCTATGGACCATGTTTCTTAAAAACGTGAAAAACTCAAAAATTTGTTATCTCTTAACCACTGCTTCCCTGCCTCCCGTCCTTTGGAACTTCATATCTTAAAATTTGTAAATTATTATATAAGCCTCTTTATTATTTTGATCTACTTTTTCAGGTCAGTTGTATTGATTTTTGTTATAGATTTATTGTTCTGTATCTTAGATACAACTGAATATGTATCTCCCAGTTCACTACTTTTCTCTTCAGTAGCATCAAATCTAGTGTTTAACTTGGATATTTCAT
Organism: Alexandromys fortis; assembly: GCF_014885135.2. NCBI lineage: Eukaryota > Metazoa > Chordata > Mammalia > Rodentia > Cricetidae > Alexandromys > Alexandromys fortis. The sequence continues at coordinate 609,870 of NW_026067921.1, forward strand.
CAATTTCACATTGTCATTTACAACACTACTTTCCTTTCAATAATATGCATTTCTAGATACCAGTTTGGTTTTTTATGACTTTTTCTTTAACACTTTATACATAGCTATTATAATAGTGACCTTACGCAGGAAAATAAGAGATTATTCTAGAGGACTCATTCTGACCCTGATAGAAAGACTGGCTCACAGGACACAGGAGTTAGCTCTCTAAAGGCAGCAAGTTTGCTGCACGTGTTGTAGTGAGAACGGAGGCTAGTGTTAAAATGAAGATTAGGATCAAGACAGCAAAGCCTGGAACACTAAGATGAATAGGAGAGCTTATGGGAGGGTATGAGATAACCAAGGTAGACAGATTAGGGGGAAAGGCTCCGAGTCAGTGACAGCAGATAGGCTGCCCCCTCCAAAGTCCTTGAGGAATGTAGGTAACACTGTTGTTCTTTCATAAATTCTTGCTTCATTAAAGAATTAAATTACATTTAACTAATTAAAACTAAGTTACAAGTGTAGATAGAAGGTTTCTCCTAACAGGATTCCACCTAGGTGAAACTGTGGTAGTTAATTCTCTGCCATGGTAAAGATACAAGTTGGTCATGTAAATATGAGAATACTTGGTCTAATTAACAGCACTTGAGACACCTGCAAAGTCAAGGTAGCAATACCAGCTAATGACTAATAGAAAGTCAAGGTCAGTAACAGAGCTGGAGCCACAGATGGACACCGTGTCCTGTGTCTCCCTGATTGGGCCAGAAGGACATGCACATAGTATGTGGACCTGTGATAGCCCAGAGAATAAAATAATCTCAACAGAGTCTATTCATCCTCTACCATTGTGCTACAAAAAGACTGGACAAAAGAAATTCAACATTTTCCTCTTGGAAACCCTTCCCACTCTTGGGATTTCTCTCAGTTTTTCATATTTTCTCACTTTCCTATAGTTTTGGTTTTTGGAGACAGGGTTTCAAGGTTTCTCTGTGTAGCCCTGGCCATCCTAGAACTTGCTCTGTAGACCAGGCTGGCCTTGATCTGCCTGCCTCTGCCTCCTTTGGGTAATGAAATTAAAGTCATGAGCCACCACGCCCGGTCCTCTAAAATAATTCTTAATAAAGGGAGCATCTTTAATTTTCATTTGCAAGAGACGATGAACCATGTCACTGCCTGGGGCCAGTCTTTAGTGATCTGAGTGTCCAGCCTCTTAGGACCCTAGGAAAATCCCAACTGCGTGAAAAAGGTCCCCTCACTTTCAGAAACCGCGACAATAGTAAGAACGACACACAAAACAACTTTTACTATATTTTATTATTTACAGTTGTGTGTGTCCTTATGATTGGCACCATCGGTACGCCATCAAGCTGATCTGTATTATGTCAGTCCATCAGGTTCCTATAAAAAAAATTGGTGGTGAAACCAACAGGTATTTCTCATATTTCCGAAGACTGGCTTCCGGTGAAACTTTGCTTCCAGGATCAGTGATAGCACTGACTAGGAGGCCACCTTTTAAGCCTTACTTTAACGACTCCCTACAGGCTTTGTCTGAAATACAGTCACTTTGAGAGTAGAAGTTTCAACATTAAGAATTCAGTCCAGTCAGCAGTGGTGGCTCACATCTGTAATCCCAGCGCTTGGGAGGCAGAGACAGGTGGATCTCTGAGTTCGAGGACAACCTGGTCTACAGAGTGAGTTCCAGGGAAGCCAGGGCTGTTACACAGAGAAACCTCATCTCAAAAAACCATCCATACCACGTCTGAATGACAAACATATGTCATCCTTGAAGAGGGACGTTCTAAATGTTTGTCATTCCTGCTGACAATGCCTCACCTTCCTGTGGCTCTGTAAACCCTTATGAGTTCATGGCTTAATTTCTAGTAGTCCTGTGGCTAGTCTAAACCCACCCCCTCGGACCCTTTACTGGTGTCGAAAGGGATTTGACTGTAAGCACAGGTAATAGACTCAGGGTCAGGGAGATGGCTCAGGTTAAGAGTACTGGCTACTCTTCCACAAGTTCTGAGTGCAATTCCCAGCAGCCACACAGTGACTCACAACCATTTATAATAGGATCTGATGCCCTCTTCTGGCATGCAGGTATACATGCAAAGCACACACGCAGCACTCACACATAAAATATAAATTTTTTTTAAAAAGTAGGCTCAGCTTCTGTAGCAATTACCAACACAGGATGTGACCACCAGGCAACCCTGCCAGGTATCCCCACATTTCCTCAGTCCTGGCACTGGAAACAAAGATCCAGATGTTTTTGACTTTGTAATATTTTATCTAAAATATAAGTTGGGACAGGAAGGAGTATGCAGGGTTCAGTACTGACAGAAAGTTCATCACATTGAGTGTGTGTGTTCGTTCTCTTCGGTTCAGGTGAGCCTCCAAACCTGGGCTCTAAGGTAAAGGAAACAGAATCATTATGTGACCAGCTCCAAGGTCCCAACATTGAACATGTGTAAAGAGGCTATCAAGGCATGTAACTGGTATCATTTTACCACTTGCAGGCTGTCCAGGGCACAGGCCTGGCCTTCATCGTCTTCACTGAGGCTATTAAATACATGGACGTGCCCCAGCTGTGGTCAGTGCTCTACTTCTTCATGCTGCTGGTGCTGGGTATGGGAAGCATGCTTGGAAACACAGTGGCCATCCTCACCCCTCTGACGGACATCAAGGTCATCTCCAGCTACCTGCCCAGGGAGGCCATTTCAGGTCAGGACACCAGGCAGTGGAGGCAGGGCATGGGCGGGTGGGGAAATGCAAGACAACCAGTGAAGGGGCTTCCTCAGGAGCCATGTGTTTCTGAGGCAGCTCCAGAAGGGCTGTAGGAGTGTAGCTGTGCTCATTCCTGCAAGAGTGCTTCTCAGCCCTAGGAGCTAGACTAAGAACTCACCACATCCCAGGGAAATGAGGCAGTCAGCCTACCCTTGGGAAAAGGTGACAACTCTCCAGCCTGCACTCATAGGTCTCCAGGCTTTGGAGAGCCCACATCTGGTTTTAATGCATATGACCTGTTCCCACACCAGGAGGAGCTCCTTCCACATACTCTCCAGGCAATAAACACCCAACCAGATCACCCTGTTCCTACTGCTTAATACTACTAGTTTTTCTCTCTGTTACTGAAAGTCATTGGAAAGGACAATCTGGGGCTGCTGTTGACATTCAAAACCTGTCAGTGAGTGCACTATGCTGTTGTCGGCCCCTGATCCTGTCTGATACACCACTATAAAAGCACACACCACTTCTTGCATTTTGACTGTGAAGCTGTTAGCAAAGGAACTAGCCTTTGCCACGATGCCTATTCAATACCTTCACTGTCATCCTACCCAACAAGGGGTCATGAGGACCCTGTAGCCAGCCTCCAATAATTCTGTAATTCCACATCCAGGATGGGCAAAACAAGGCCCCATCTAGTCTTCATGTTCTAACTACCCACTGGAAGCTACTCTCTTTACGCCGCACTTGACATCCTCTCTGGGACTGGGTCTTTGCAGCCCAAACTGGTATGAAATGCCCCCAACTGTTTTTTTCCTTGAGCTGACATCCCCTACCAAGCCAGCACCTACAGCTCCTATGGATGAACCTACCCTCCAAAGTGTTGTGTCTAGGAACCTGTGGCTCCTGCTGGCATACAGCATGGGATGGGAGGCAGGGAGACTCAGAGAGATGAGCAGTGATCTTGCATTCCAGGTCTGGTGTGCCTCATCAACTGTACCATTGGTATGGTGTTCACCATGGAGTCCGGGAACTACTGGTTTGGCATATTCAATGACTATGCAGCCACCCTGTCCCTGCTGCTCATTGTGCTGGTGGAGACCATAGCTGTGTGCTACATATATGGGCTGAAGAGGTAAGGAGACCGCAGACCCTGCCTTCTTCATGGGGCAGAGACGCTGCAGGGCCATGCTCATAAGAAAATCAGTGGGCATGCCCATTTTAGATTCGAGATTGTCAGCCACCCTAGCCCTGTGGACTGAGAGGACTGGCATTTCCCTCCCCAATGTACCCTGCTCTCTTCTTCTTTGAGAAGTAGCCTCTGGTCCACACCTGGGGACCTCTGAGAGCTCACATCAGGGAAATGTCCCATGACCATTCTTTAATGGTCATCCTCTCTCAGGGAGCCTCAGCCCTTTTCCCTTCAACTCAACACCTCACCAAGGAAAGGTCCAGATGGGTCCGGGGACATGTTCACATATCATTAATAACATCTTCCTAAGAGACGAGGGTATGTGAACTGGACCCCCTCCCGCCAGAGCATGAATAAGCCTATGTTCTCTCCTTGTGGTCCAAACAGATTTGAAAGTGACCTTGAGGCCATGACTGGCCGCTCCCTCAACTGGTACTGGAAGGCCATGTGGGCATTTGTGAGTCCACTACTCATCATCGGCCTCTTTATCTTCTACCTGAGTGACTATATCATTACAGGAACGCTACAGTACCAAGCCTGGGATGCCACTCAGGTACCTGACATTCCTGCAGGGCTGGGGAATAGGGCAGAACCCACGGTCACCTCAAGAACACAGGGAACCATTGCTGTGGTGTGGGGAGGTCACAGGAACTTCATCGAGATGTTTCGCAGATGCTCAGATAGTACAGCAGAACGGGGCTGTGAGTGGTTAGCCATGCTGCATGGTGAGGACACCACTGTAGAGATGCTGGCTCTTCCTTCATAGGAGCTTTACATGTTGAAATGGCTCTCAAAGGTGAGGGTAGTATGGTGCAGACTTATTGTCACATGAAGTGCTGGTCTACAGGCACATTCCCACCCATGTTATAATACTGACCAAAATCCTGGCATAATGCCGGGAGGAAAAAGACTTGGGTCAGTTTCAGAGTCACAGCAACCAGAATGTGCAGCAGAGTGGATTCACTCCCAAATGGCCAGAGAATGGAGTGGAAGCCTCCAGAGACCGAATAACCCAAGGAACAGCCCCCAATTACCTACTTCCCCAGTTAGCTCCAGAGCCTTTCAAAGTCAAATTCCACAGCTAGAGAAGGTAGGCACCAGAGTCTGGGGAAGGAGGGGCGGATATTTCATGGTCAACCTAAATACAACTCACACCACTTCTCTTCCTTTTCTGGAACGGAGACTGGAGTCTTAAGACAAGCGAAGGTTTCTCCTGTCTCTCTTGCAGGGTCACGTGGTTACCAAGAACTACCCCACATATGCACTTGCCATCATTGGGCTTCTGGTAGCCTCCTCTACCATGTGCATCCCTCTGGTAGCCCTGGGGACTTTCGTCACACGCCACTTCAAGAGCAGAGCAAACTTTCCTATGGCCTGAAGCGGACCTCTCATGGACTTACTATGAGCACTTGCTGTTCTACGGCTCCTTCCTAAGGTAGATGTTCCTCAGTTACTTTACTTTTCTGCTTCCTGAATCTGTAAAGAAAATTTAATTCTCTGTATCATGCTGACAGAAACCTAACTTTGGCCATAAATACTACAGAGTTTTTAATCTTCCATAATGTATACTTTTGTTGCCAGAACTTATACCCTTTTGTGTTACATATTCAACTCATATACTTTTCATCATTTCGACCTTTAGCTTTCGTTCTAGAAATATCAAATGTTTACATGCCACCATTACAGTAACGAGACACTGGCTTACAAATTTACCTCTATCATTTGCTTTCCTGTTGTTGTGATGGAGTCTTGGTATTTATGGACCCCAGGTTTGGTCTGCACCTGTTCATCTTAGGCTAGACTAGAATCTGTGATCCTCCAGCCACAGCTTCACCATGCTGACATAAAAGCATGGGGAAGGGAATGAGGGGACAGTTCCCTGGAGGCTCGGCCTGCCCTCAGGATGGCAGAGGGGAGTACGAATGAGTCTCAAGTAGCAGTCAACGCTACACTGGGTTGAAACAGTCCTGACTTCACCCTGTCCAGTGCTTGGATTACAGACACCTGCCCTTTCAGTATTTCCTCTGCTTTCTCTTATTGAGGAAAGTGTTTTGTTTCATCACTGAAGTGTAACTTTGCTGGATGTGGTGTTCTGGACTGGCAGATTTCTTTTTAGCAGTTTGAATGTATTGATAAATCCATTTAGTTTAGTCTAACGGTTATCACCTTACATGCGACTTGACTCTTGCTCCTTGGTGGTAGAAGAGGAGGAAAATGAGCTGTAGATGAAACAATTCAAAAAGTAGAGGATGCCAATCTAGAAAGCACAGTGTGTGACACAATAAAACCACATGAGATTTTTTCCCGTCAGTGGGCACTAGCTGACACGGATTCCAGATAGAACCACTGATCATGAAGACTGAGTTTAAAGGATCCATAAATACACATAAGCAAAATTTATAAATTTAAAGCAACCAACAACAACAAAAAGGTGAAAGAAAAATCAGGTATGCTGGAACAAGCTTTATATTCCAGCACTTAGGAGGCAAGAGGATCTTAGGTTTGGAGACAATCTGGGCTGTATAGTGAGACACTGTCTTCAACGAGAACTATATAAATAGGAGAGAGGGGTGGAGCAATGGCTCAATGAGTCACAACACTTGCTGTGCAAGCATGAGGAGCAGACACTGGATCCCAATGAGACCCTGTCTCAGGGGAAGAAAGCAGGTGATAGCAGGTACCTCACACCCTTCTCTGGCCTCCAGCTGTACACACATAAGGTCCATGCACATATATACACAATCACACACAAAAGGAAGCTAGAGCTGGACAGATGACTTGGTGGGTAACGGTAATGGCTCTTCCTGCAATGGATAGGTTCAGTTCCCAGTACCCACCGCTGTCTAACTCAAGGTACTCCGACACATTCTTTTAGCCTCCAGGCACTTGGCAGGCATATGAAGCTCATACATGCAGGCAACACACGATAAATATATATCTGGGGGTGGGTGCACTATTGCTCATCTCAGTGAGAAGGCCATGCAGACCAAGGCCAACAGCACATGGCAAGCAAAAACAACCTTTTTAACCAGTCTCTCGCTTACCTGCCAGGCAGCGTTACATCAGCTCCTTTTTCCTGGTTAAGTTCCACCTTCTCCAAGAAGCCCAATTACTTCCTTCCTTGGTGCTCTCTACTGACCACAGGACACATGCTTCCTATACCTCCCCCAAAGATCCCCATCTCCTGGTACTGATGTTTTGTGTAATCTCTTCCCCTTGAATGAGCTAGAGCCACTGACTTCTAGTGCAAAGGATACAATACAGGTGATGGGCAACACTTCCATCTTGATTGCAGACTCAATATTGTTGACTATGATGTAAAATTTAATTGGACATTTCTCTCCCACCTGTCAATTCCCAAATAGCCATTCAGAGGCTGAATATGAATTTTAAATGTTTGGTCAATAACTCAGGCTTATTACTAACTAGCTCTTACATTTTAAGTCAACCCATATTCCTTATTTACGCTCTGCCACATTGTAGCACCTTTATATAAGCACGGCATGTTCATCTCCTGCTCCCTCTGCATCTGGCTCACAACTCCTGACCCTGCCCTTCTCTTTCCCATGATCATTGGTTTGGTTGCCCCACCTATACTTCCTGCATGGCTACTGGTCTATCAGTATTGTAGTAAACCAATCTGAATGACAAATTACAGTGTACTAGAAGATATTCCACAGCATGAATGGCTTTCAGTCCAGAGTCAGTATGGATGTTCAATTCAACAAGCATGGGACAAATTCAATTTTGCCAACAGTGACAATCATCTAGAAAGTAGATCCTGCCTGCTTTCATTAGAATCTTAACTGTGGCTTTGTGGAATGCCCTGAAGCAGAGAAACTGAGACAATACAAGCGATCATGGCCTACTTCAAGCCAGAGTGTGGGAACAACTTGTTACAGTGATAGGTTAACTAACATGGTGAGGCCATTCAGAGCTGGTCTATCTTCTCTCACAGTGAATTACTAACTAAATTACCTACCACATTTTGTTGACGTGCTGGGATTACAGGTGTGGGTCACCATGCCAGGTCTTTTAGAGTACTGGGATTGTGCCCAGAGTTTTATGCACACTAGGTCAGTGCTCTACCAACAGAGCCACATGCCCAGTCCTGAAAATACTTTTCCACATGTACTATTTTCCTGTTTATCAGTTGCAACCTGTATCACCTATCCACCCATACTTCCTTATCACCTTGCAACCTTTATCACCTTGAAACAAATTATAATTTGGAAGTAGAGATACTTTTTTTTAAATTTTTTCTGTATTTTTTAATGTGACCCTTGAGAATCTTGCTGCTGTAGAAAACTTGCTTCCATTTCACAGTGAGACCTTAGTACTTAGAGATACTCTTATAGACATTAAACCTCAGTAAATGTTATATATTACTAAGTGTTGTCTTAGTTTTTAATCCATAAAAAATAATGATAAAGATATAAAAATGTCTTAGGTGATCATCACTAGAAAACAGTTTAGAAGCTATTGGTTTCCTTGTTTACTTATAATGACTAGTATTTCTATAATGACCAAACACTGCTTTAAGATAAAAAAAAAACCACCTCTGATAAAAATACAGAAACAACACCAACAGTAGTTAAGAAAGAATATGGCATTTTATTTTTTCATATGGATGTATAGTACATGAATTAAACAAAATCACTGCAGGGCTCTAAAACATTGATCACTTGCAGCCTAACCCAAAGACATCAGTCCTTGCAAAGTAGCCACATTAGTGGTTCAGATTTGGTGTTTGCTGTAGCAGTTGACATGAAGTGTTCACTGTGAAATGCCCAGTGACATCTGAATAATAATTATAGTAGACATGGGCTGGGCTTCAACATTCCACCTTTGGAACAAATATGCTTATTTACATGTCGGAACAGGTAGCTCTACTTACTTACCTTACTGTGAGTTTTAATGACTGATTTTAAACTACACAGGATTTTCCCAGAGTTTCTAAAAGCAATAACTCTTATTGTTTATAAAAGATAATGTTGAAAAAGGTAATGTTAAAGGCGCTTTTAGAAATACTTAAGGACAACATAAGGTACTATTAGAAAAAAACTACATATTTTTAAGCAAAACACTGATGCCATAGCAGTGTTTAACTGAACTGCTTTAAGATAGTGCAATGATACTACCTTATATACTGTTCTAATATCTAAACCTCATAATTACAATTTTAATATATAACCTGACCTACAATTACAACTATGCACAGCTTCTGAAGCGCAATTTCGGTCTGTTTTATGCATAAATTAAAGTTGGTCCTTGATTTGGAGAATGACGGCTACCTGGAAGCACGAACTCTCACTTACTGACAGCGTGAGAAAGCAGGAGGACCGCGAGGACCGCGAGGACCGCGAGGACCATGCATGGAAAGCAGTTGCTACCCAGCGTGAATCAAACCTAGCAGTAGACCCTCTCTGAGGCCTGCATGTCTCAAGGAGTAACCAAAAAAAAAAAAAGGGTCCCCACAGATATGGGAGGAAGAGGAAGCAGCCGGCCAATCGAGTGTACTTTCTGCAATAGAGCGGTTCCTAGAAAGAGGCAACTTTGGACCTTTAGCATAAGAGACAGACTTTACATTCTTTGATTTCATTTACACCTTCTAAAAAAGATAAAATACATCTGAACTTTTCATGCAGGGGCATGAGGGCAGCTCAAGCTGCTGAAGCCAAGAGGCAGCTACCAGAGACTTCCAACAGCTCTAGATCCCATTCTCCTCTTCCTTCCTGTGAAATTACTCCTTATCAAACTACTTGATACCTGTAAGAGACATTACATTCTATAAACATAGTAGGATTAGCGTATTAAGTGTTTAAGAAAAGTCCAAAGATATATGGAAAATATGCTTGCTAACAGTGGCTGCTTTACAATGACAATAATGAAACAGAGCTAGAAAAATAATTTTACTGTCTTAAATAATGAAAGAAGTTAAAATTTTAAAATATATTACTTATCTGTGAACTTTTGATTAACTTGACAATGAATAGATTTCTTCTGATCTGTGAGCTGAATTTAAGCTACATTTGAATTACAGTATAGCTTCAAATTATAAATATAACCATCCCAACAGTAAAGAGATCATCAAAGCAGTAATTACCCAGCCCAGACCACAAGAGGAGCTTTGAGAAGACCTTGGGACTGCTGTGGAAAGCAGGTCAGTAAAGACTCCAGTTCTGCATCATGGAATCTTCCAAGCCAAGCCGCTTTCCACAAACACAAATTCAGTCTATCTTTTCTTTCTGGACCAATCTAGGAGCATCAACAAAATCTTTGCCATTGTAAAGAATAATAAAAAATGTTCCAATGCTTGCAACTCCCCAGAAGAGGACATACGCCAGAGTTTCTGTCCAAGTGTCACCTGTTGATATTAAAAAGAGATCATGCATCAATTGTTGATGCTAGATCTGTTAGTTGTACAGCACAATTTCACACTAAAGTTTACGAGCATGTCCACAGGAAAAAATACAAGAACCTCTTAAGGTTTAAACCAGGGATCTCAACTCTTCAAGGCTTGATAAACCATCAGCTGTGAGACCCTAAGAACCTGTTGCCTCTGTGATAAGTTCTCAGCAACACTAAGGGTACTGACCAGAGAGAAAAAACATAATTATCATTGAGATTAAATTCTTTAACACAAGAAACTAATAATCATAGTTCTATGACCAAAATACCTATAAAATACGTTACAGAATGAGTATTTTAGTTAAAGTTACATGTTTATGTTTAACTATATAAATCGTAACATATTTTAACAGCATTTAACACAACTCTGCTGGGTGAGTTTATGAAGGTTAGCAACATCCACGGAGCAAAGACCTATTGTTTTTCTCTTTGAAGAGCTGATACTTCTCTGTACCTGCTGGCCTCAACTATAGAGAAACACATGCAGAGTCAAATGGCCAGTAAGATTGCTCAAGGGAGGGAAGCCACTTCTGGACTTCCTACCACATCAGAGGTTGTAGTGCACTGATGTTCCTTCTAGGAAAGCACAGCAAGAGCTCGTGTCAGCTCCCCTGCCCCATGCACCACCTCACAAGGTACTATCCACAGCATTCAATATCTTTTTATTCAAAAATATTCCTAAATTTTGACATCATTTTTCATAGCCGAGTCTTAAAAGCTGTGCAGAAGGCAAGTTAGTATTTCTTTGGGAATTTGATTTCTATTGCTGTGATAAATATCATAATCAAGCTGTGATAAATATCATAATCAAAAGAACCTGGAAAGGAAAGGCTTTATTTGGCCTACACTTTACAGTCCATCACTGAAGGAAGTCCTAGAGGCAGGAATTGAAACAGAGACCATGGAGGGATGCTTCTTATTAGACTACTCTCCATGGCTTGCTCAGCTTGCATTAATAATATATAAAAAAAACCCAGGACCACTCGCCCAGGGATGGCATGCCTACAGTGTGCTAGGCCATCCCACATCAATCATTAATCCAGAAAATGCCCCACGGACTTCCCTACAGGCCAATGTGGTGGAGAAATTTTCTCAAGTGATGTTCGCTCTTCCTAGGTGACTCTAGCTTGTACCAAGTTGGAAAAAAATAAAATGAAACAGAACAAAAAAAACTAACCAGGACAGGCCTGAACCAGAAGCTCAAGTGCTCTAAGCAAGCATTGTGCCCCTGTGCTTCTTCCCAGGCCAAGAACAGAGCTTCCTACAAGCTGCTGGACACTTCCCAGAAGAATCCTCCACTTCACTCAGGCCAAGATCTTGGGATTAACTTTTCTTTCTTAAAAGAATATTATCAAGAGGTAGCTGATCTCGAGAAGGCAGAACAACCTTAGTTTTTATTTTTGCCTAATTATGTTCTCTATAATTATTATATGATGGTTTGGTAACAAGAAAAAATTATAAAAACCTTAAGTTAAAAAACAGGGCCAGTCAAATAGCTTAGTAGGTAAAGGTACTTGTTTTGCAAGCCTAGCAACCTGAGTTTGATCCCTGGATGTCAAAGTAGAAAGAGAATTCCACAAAGTTGTTCCCTGACTTCTACATGTGCACCCCTCATGTGATAACAGTAATTAAAGCAGAAGGGGATCAGGGGAGATAAGGGAGAAAGAGAATCGCTAAGATATTTTGAGAATGCCATAATGATATCAAATAGCTTGTATACTAATTTAAAATAAAAGGAGATTTTAAAGAATCACCACTACCATAACAACAGAAAACTACTAGGAACTGAGATGTGTCCTAGTGGTGGAGTGCTGCCCCGCACTGCACACACACAAATAAAACCCAATTATCAAACACTCATTAAACTTAACAAGTACTGAGTGGACTCAACACCCAAGATGAACAACCAAGTTCAACATTCTAAAAGATAAACATAAGAAGGCAAATTTACAGCACACACCTTTAATCCCAACACTCAGGAGGCAGCGGTAGGCAGATCTTTTTTGTTTAAGGTCAGCTTGGTCTACAGAGCAAATTTCAGGCCATCAAGAGCTAAACAGTAAGACACATCTCAAAAGTGATATAAAGAATATGAAACAAGAGCACACTTACCAGCCATAAGCAAACAGATAATACACATTGAAAAGGCAACAACCATGATGATGGGCAACTGAAAAATACAAGTGAAAGACACAGCTTTTTAGGAATAATTAGAGGCTATAAAATCATCCATGTCCACCTAGACTGGAAAAGAAAAAACTTCTGCAAGCTTATATACATGAGATTTAATCAAACACCGCTATTTATGGGGTCAAGCACAGCGACCTAAATCTTTATACTGGTAAAGTTATGAGATCTAAGGAAGCATGGTTCTGCTCCAAATCCGGGAAACTATCTTTCAGGACAACAGACCTCCTCCCTTCCATCCAGGGAATTTTTTCATCTGGCATAAGACCCCAGAAAAGCTGTGAAGTCTTTTTTTTTCTCAAAGGAGAAAAGAAAAGCAAATATCCCAAACACACTTTGCCTCTTTCATTTACAAATTTATCTCTAGCAATTCCCTGGTCATAAGAAGACTGAAGTTCAGAAGGTTGGATAGGGGAGCAGGGAAGCACACATCTTAATTAAGGGAGCCATCTTAGGGTCGGCAAGAGATTTGGTGCTAGAGGGGCTCCCAGGTGCCCAGGGCGATGTCCCCAGTTAGTTCCTGGGGCAGCTGAGGACAGAGAACCTGAAATGACCCTATCCTATAGTCATACTGATGAATATCTTGCATATCACCATAGAACCTTCATCTGGAGATGGATGGAGATAGAGACAGAGACCCACACTGGAGCACCGGACTGAGCTCCCAATGTCCCAAGGAGGAGCAGAAGGAGGGAGAATATGAGCAAAGAAGTCAGGACCACGAGGGGTGCACCCACCCACGGAGACAGTGGGGCTGATCTATTGTGAGCTCACCAAGGCCAGCTGGACTGCGACTGAAAAATCATGGGATAAAACCGGACTCTCTGAATATGGCGGACAATGAGGGCTGCTGAGAAGCCAAGGACAATGCCACTGGGTTTTGATCCTACTTCATGTTCTGGCTTTGTGGGAGCCTAACCAGTTTGGATGTTCACCTTCCTAAACCAGGATGGAGCGGGGAGGACTTTGGACTTTCCACAGGGCAGGGAACCCTGACTGCCCTTCAGACTGGAGAGGGAGGTGGAGAGGAGTGGGAGGGAAAAAGGGAGACGGGGAGGGAAATGGGAGGCGGAATTTTTTTTTCAATAAAAAATTATATTTAAAAAAAAAAAGACTGAAGTTCTTCTACTCCACAGTTCCTTCTGTGCTCTTACACAAAGGGATGTACAGTAGAGTCACAAAAGAGAGCAAACACTCAACTGTACCCTGGTCTCCTCTTTTTCAAGCATGCCATGTTTCAGCAGAGGTGTTTCCTACATCGTTAGATACAATTCTTCCAATCTTGAAAAATCATAAAAAATTACTTACTGCCAGGAATTTCCAATCCCTCGGAACACTTAAAGGACTATGAGATTCTAATTCATCCACTGAATAGTTTCCAAGAAATAAGTCTATAGAATCCTAGAAAAGAAAAACTGTCAACTCTCTAAATTTGATTTGACAACACTGAGCAATATTACAAGGAAACAGCCATCAAACACAAACTTACTTGTCTAAATCCATCAGAGAAGTTGTTCTTGTAATACCGTAATAAAGAGTTGAAGCCATCCATTATAAGTCCCAACCGAGTTCTTTTTCCAGTTCTGGTTAAGAAAGGTCCAATTTTAAATTATATGCATACATACTAAATTCTAAGTTTTATGAACATTGACTGTTATAAAAAAATACATGAGCAGTAAAGATATTAAAAATTATCCCTGAAAACTGACATTTCACAAAGAAGTCACTAGAAGGCCTAAGAAACATATATAGTTGTCCCTTGTATCTATAAAGAACTCTACTAGATATTTCATATAGATGTTCAAGTCCCTCATATAAAAAAGGTGCAGTGTTTCCACATATCCTATTCATACCCCCTTATTCTTTCTAAGTTACTTATGATGTCTAATACAATGTAAGTGCAAGGCAAACAGCTATGAGCCTGTATTGTTCAGTTAATGATATTGAAAAAACTGCACGTGCTCAGTACAGACACTTTGATTAGTGGCTGGCTCAATCCATAGATACAACCCATTGATAAGAGGGTCACTTGTATTTGTTCTCTAAAACATTACCAAGTAGACACAAGAAAGTGAAAGTTTTAGTTACAAAAACAAGAACTATGAAAAAAAGTACAGCCCATGTGAAGAGGTATTAAACAACACAACGAGGAACATTTGCTCCCAGCAAATCTTTACAGTGTTACAGAGAAGACCCAAAGGCACCTCGAGCAGGAACATGGTCTGGGAGCTTTGCAGAGGTGCAGCTCACAGGCTGTGCCTCAAACTGAGATCAGAATGGTGATTTGTATGCACAGCAATGTTGGAGAAGCAACACAGAGCCTCCAAACCTCTCTGTGCATCAGACTACCCCACGGAGGCTAAGACCCCACCAGTGAGGCATAGAAGCCTGGTTTATAGAACTTTTCCTGAACGCTGACCACGGAACTCTAGAAACCATTACTACTATAAGCCACTAGTGTGGAATACAAGTTAAAAGTCGCTTACCTTGTAAAGTCAGTCTTCAAGGCACCGGTTCCTGCATACTGTTTTGCACAAGCATTAGCATTATCAGCCCAAGCTTTGGGAAAAATAAAACAACAGCTGAAAGTGATTAAGGTGCCAACTAAAATTCTAATACAAAATATTAATTTCAGCCGGGCGGTAGTGGCGCACACCTTTAATTCCAGCATTCAGGAGGCAGAGGCAGGCGGATCTCTGGGAGTTTGATGCCAGCCTGGTTTACAAGAGCTAGTTCCAGGACAGGCACCAAAGCTACAGAGAAACCCTGTCTTGAAAAACAAAAACAAACAAAAAAAAATTCAAAAAAATTCAAAATTTGAACAACTTTGCTGCTATTAAGAAATTACCTACCATTTTTGTAAATCTTCTCGAATTCATCTTGTTCCTCAAGCTTCTGTCCCACATGCAAAACTCCTAATCTCTAGAAAAAGAATCACACCCGTATTTATGAGAGACAAGACTTTAGCAGACCTGATTTAGGAAGATAAGGCAACATTCCCCAAATCCCTGCCGGTGCAAAGCACAGGTGAGCTTCAGCTTTTAGAGCTCTGGTCCATCCACCACAGACCGTAGGAAGATCCTCTACACACTCCCTTCCGTCCCAGAACAACAGGGCTAACAGTGAGATGATACTCAGAAGGAGGAAAAGGGAATGTGAAACCTGCTGAGAGACTACGCTGTTACTCCTCCTTCCCTGCCATACTCTTTACCCTTCCGTCTCCCTCACCACTCACCAGCCCAGGCTTCCACATCTAAGTCACTGACGTCTTACTCAATGCTACAGATGCATCTTCACCAAAACTGCACCCACACGAGTTTATACACATGTGCGCACACACACGAGTTTACACACATGTGCACCCACACACGAGTTTATTATACACATGTGTGCTCTTTTAATAAAATTTCCACGGTGGCTGAGCCCTGAACTCTTCCCTAAGGACTACTCTTTGAAGTCTACCAGCCGTATATTGAGAAGCCCTGCCACCTTGGCAAGAGGCAGTGAGGTATTATCTGAAGTGGTTCAGAGAGTTCATGATTTGAAACAAAATCTGAACACTCTCAGCAGCTTTTAGCTGAGCAAAAACTGCCCCTACAGGAGGGAAAAACACAATGGGAGAGTTCCCAAACCATCTGACAAGGCCACCTCAGAGACTCCTGCCCAAAGATGCTCTGAAGTTCATTATGTTTCATCAAACTGTATTTGGCGTGTAAAATAGATTAAATAACCTAATTCAAGTTTAGTTAGCATGGGACCAAACCATTCCTAACCCATTTCTATTGAACATGATAGCTGAAGTCTCTTCAACAGACCGACAGAGCACAAACTAGAGATTGCTCATCCCCCTTTGACACTACTGCTTTACAACTCAAGAATAATTCTTTCTAAAGCAGACACCAAAATTTCCTTGGTCAAAAAAAAAAAAGTGAAAAAAAGCTGAATACTTATAAATTATCTAGACATTTGAACATACGTTTCCTTCACAACAAATGCCAATGTGATTTAGAAATCTAGGCTCTTTGTTCATATTTAAAATTGCATATACATACAGAAGTTGTTTGCACCTATTTTTCTCCTTACCACAATCTTAATGATAAAGAATTATACCAGAAAAGTTTATCCAAGAAGCTAATGTCTCTTATCAGAACAATATTTTCAAATAAAAACTTTTTTTTTTTTTTGGAGACAGGGTTTCGGCCTGGATCCTCCTGCTTCCACTTCCAAATGCTGTGATTATAGCATGTGCTACCATACCCAGTTTCTGTGGGATCAAATGATGCTTCATTTACACTAAGAAAGCACTCTACTGCCTGAGCTATACTCTTCAAAATAATCTTGATAAAAAATATAAATTTTGTAATTTACTACTAAATTAAAAAAAAAAAAGTTGGATGTAGTAGCACAGGTCTGTAATCCCAGAATTTAGGATGCTGAGGCAGGGGAATGGGGAGCTGCAAGTCTACGTGTGCTACATAGTGACCCTGCCTCAGAAACAAAAAGCAAAACAAATGAAAAGGAATATCTTAAACAGCTGGAGTTCAATGGGACGGATTCACTTGTTCATTGCTGACAACATAAATAAGGGCCCTCTAAAAAAGTAATATATTTCTCTTTAATTCCACTTCTAGGAATTATCCCAACTATAGTTAATTATCAACTCAACATAATCTAGAGTCACCTGGGAAGAGTCTCAATGAGGGGTTGTCTAGATTAAGATGACTGTGCTAATCTGTAGGGACTGCTTGATTTCAGCTGGGAGGTGAGCAGCACCACCCCTTTGTGTCCAGTGGGTGTAGGAGTGTAACTGGCCCCATATGCTCACAGGAATGGCATCATTGGGAGGTGTAGCTTTGTTGGACTAGACTAGGTACGGCCATGCTGGCAGAAATGTGTCACTGTGAAGGTGAGCTTTGAGGTCTCATATATGCTCAAGTCGCACCCAGGTATCTCAGTTCACTTCCTGTTGCCCTTGGATCAAGATGTAGACTCCTTGGCTCCTGCCTTCACGCAGCCATACTGCGCACTGCCACACTCTCAGCCGCCATGCTCTCTACCCTGACAATGGACCAAACCTCTAAAACCCAAAGCCTCCATCTCAACTAAATGTTTTCCTTTATAAGAGTTGGCGTGGTCACAGTGTCTCTTCACAGCAATAGAACCATAAGACATGTCCTGCTTTGTGAAAAGGGGAAAGTAAGCTGAGCACTAGCAAGCCGGCAACTTGACTGTGGGTGTGACCGGCTGCTTCAGGATCCTGATTCTTTGACATCTTCATGTTGTGTAACAATTTCCTCCGAGATAAAACATTCCATCTTACAGGAAAGCTCCTGATGACTATGGAAGTAAACAACTCAGACGCTTAGCAAGTCCCTGAAATGACCAGATAACACTAGGTCCCGCCCTCCCCAACTTATGAAAATGCTAAGGATTGCCAAGACACCCTCAAAACCACCAAGATGCCTGCAAGTCATGCAGTACCTCCAGGTTTCCAGTTTCACAAGCCATCACCTGTTAGTGGAGGATTGAGGTAATAAGTTGTGTTTGAGTTATTTTTGCTCCTATTCACTAAGTTGGACTTCAATGGTCTGTTGTGGATCCCCCATCTGGAGTAAATACACATTTGTTCATGTCCTCCAGTAATGCACTCACATAACACTTCGGAGTGATGGACTGCACTGGAATTGTGAACTAGAGTAAACCTTTGCTCCCTAAATTGATTTTGTCAGTTTAATGAATCAAAGCAATTGGAAAGGAAACAGAAACCAAAAGGAAATAATTCAAATTAATATTAAAAACAGATACAGTCTCTATAGTATTAAAGGCCCCAAAATATAGTAATGTAAATGACTTAATAAATTATAGTTCAAAGTAAACTATTAAAATTATGACTGCATTTTTCTCTCCCCGTCCCCCCTTAGTTTGGATGTTCACCTTCTTAGACATGGACGGAGGGGGGAGGACCTTGGACTTTCCACAGGGCAGGGAACCCTGACTGCTCTTTGGATTGGAGAGGGAGGGGGAGAGGAGTGGGAGGAGGGGAGAGGAGGGGGAGGGAAATGGGAGGCTGGGAGGAGGCGGAAACTTTTTTTTTCCTTTTCTCAATTAAAAAAAAAAGTTATGATTGCATAAATACTAAAGCCAAATGGCAAACTAGGGACCACATCTGTGCTCTGATGGTAGTTAAAGAAAACTTGTATATACCAATGATGGCAAGGTACAAAAATAAAAAAGTCAGGTTAATGTGTGGGCAATATGAGTACTTTTTGTTGCTGGTTTTCAAAGGTTCTTTTTTTTTTTTTTAGTACATATGTATTTTTTTCAATAAAAGATTCAAGAAAGTTGCTGGCAGCGGGGGTGGGAGGTGGGGGGAGTGGGGACATATGCCTTTAATTCCAGCCCTCAGGAGGCAGAGGCAGGTGGATCTCCGGAAGTTCGAGGCCAGCCTGGTCTACAAGAGCTCATTCCAGGACAGGCTCCAAAGCTACAGAGAAACAATGCCTCGAAAAACCAAAAAATAAAAAAAATCTCAAGAAAGTAAAATTCACCTGCAGCTGGGCCTGAAGGGAGCGTCGCGCTAGTAAACTCTGGATCACGTTTGTCCTATCCAGACAGTCCATGCAGTTGCTGCGGAAAGCTCCTTCCTGGTTCGTCACCACCTTGCCGGCAGAGTCTACTAAAAAATAACTGAAACACATTTGTGTGAGCACTCTCAGACCAAAATACACTAAACATACCAGCAACACAGCTCTTAAAACACAGGTTTCATGGGGTGACCTTAGTAAAACCATAAATTACAAGGTCAGATGGAGTGCACAGCAGGCATATCTCATTTTTCTAGACCAAATGGGAATATGAATGGCTGAAGCAACACAGCTGGTTTTTTTATTTGTAACTCGGGAGATTCTGATAGGAATTTTGGAGAAACCATTAACCCTGATATGCTGGGACATGGCTGAAGGAATCACGTTAAAGCACCTCAGGAAACATGGTTGGTTTCTATGGCAACAGTTTCCTTCACAGTTCTCCCTATGTGTTATTTCTGTGAGCACATCGAAATATGTAGCAAACACATTCAAAAAGCACCATAAAAATGTTCAAATCTTTTACTCCAATAATCGTACACTGAAGAATCTTTTTATAGGCACAACTTGAACACATGTAAAAGATGCACATCACTCATCTGAAGAGAACCACTTGAGCACACCCTTTCCAAGGTAAGGGAAGGACCCAGACTCCACATGTTAGGAAGCATCTAATTAAAGCTATGTTGTGATCTAAAAAGCTGCAGAGAAGACACTGAAAAATGTCATGACAAAGGCTCCTAAGAGAAAGCTTGTGATAAAATGACAGACCACTACAACCAAAATAGTAAACCAAGTGCAATTATGTAAAAATCAGAAAATATTATGAATATTCCTGACGTTGGCCCATATGTAAGAATTCAGTTATTCTTCAATCAACAACACTCACCAATGCAAAAAATTAAAATATAAAACAGCATGTGTAAGCACTGATAGCCCAGTGAAACGGCTTCACAAATCTGCTAAATAACATAATTAATAAAATCAGCATACACAGCTCTCTTCCCCCTCACCTCTCTAAAGAAGTAATATGCCTTACCTTAATTCATCCTGTATTTCTGCTACTTGATCCAACAAAATACTCAGTCGATCCCATCTCATGTTTTTACATTCCTTATGGAAGTCAAAGGCAATGTACCTACCCAAAACATAAAAAAAACCCACATACTCAGAAACTGATAAGACCGTTCAATTTCCTTCTACTAATAAACCCGATTACGGTGATTCTTTTTTATATGTGAATATGCATAATACTTATGAATACAGAGCCTCCTTCATTCTAGACTTATTAAAACAACTACTACTACTCACACATGCACAGCTCCCTACTACTACCACTATTCACACACGCAGACACGACTTCTACTCAAACAACTACATTATATATACACAACTACTACTATTATATACACACACAACTACTACTATTATATACACACACAACTACTACTACTATTATATACACACACAACTACTACTATTATATACACACACTACTACTACCACTATTATATACACACATAACTACCACTATTATATACACACACAACTACTACTACTACTACTATTATACATATATACAGCTACTACTATTTGAGGTGGGATGTCCTTCTGTACACTGTGAATATATGTTGTTCCTATTGGTTGATAATTAGAGCTGCTTTGGCCTATAGCAAGACAGAATATAGCTAGGCAGGAAACCCAAACAGATATACAGGAGAATAAGGGCAGAGCTGAGAGGAAAGCGAGCCAGCCATCAAAGAAGAGAGACACCATGTAGCTGCTAAAGGAGTAATATGCCAGGGCACGACCAGTAAGCCACAGCCATGCGGCGATACATAGATTCGTAAAAATGGATTAATTTAATTAAGAGAGCTAGTCAGTAATATGCCTAAGCCATTGGCCAAACAATTACAATTAATATTATGCCTCTTGAGAGGTTATAAGAAGCTGCGGGGACCAGCAGGAGAGAGAAACCGATGCAGTAGGACTGGGTGAGACAGAGCAGTCTCTGTTTACAACTACCACGCACACACAACTCTCTACTACTCTACACATACACTTTCCATGCTCATATATAAATTAAAATTATTCTAAGGTAAATTTTATTTTCACGTTATTCTAGGGACCTGCAGATAAAAGCAGAGGAATGCAGCAAATGCTACTGAAGCAGATGGGACGTATAGACTTCAAGAGGTACAATTCAACTCACTACCTAGCATGTATTTATTTTCTATTCCTGTGTATAAAGAATGTGCTTTCTTCTTGCCATTTCCCAGATCAATATGCTCAGTCTATGGTGGGTTAGGCTGGGTGTCTGTTGTGCACTAGGGGCTGTAAGAAGTGCAGGGAGGCAGGACAATCTCTGTAGTGTTAGCTACAGTCCAGACCCCCCGCCCAAATCGCTTTTCTTTACCAATATCTACATTATACAGATATATGCAGAGAAAATTCTGTCAATTTATAGTGAAGAAATACAACTCTAAAGTCAGCTGGCACTGAAAGGGAAGGTCACCTTTCCCTTAGCCCAGAAGACCGGGGCACACACCCCAACTCCTGCCTCGGAATCACAGCAGCAGGGCGGGAAGAGTGACAATGCAGACAGTGGGCTTCTAGCATGGAAGAGGCTCTACCACCCAGTGGTTATCTCAAGAGAGATTAGCACTAAGATACTGTGGGCCAATGACAGGAAGCAAGTAAGGCATTTTAGAAGGCACCTTTTAAAAAGTAGCACTAGGATATCAGACATAGAGCAAAGGCTAACCAGACTACAATCCACAGCCCCAGAGAAGCTAGGAAACAAGAAGGACCCTAAGAGGGACGTGCATGGATGGCCCCAGGGAAAATAGATAAGAACTCTGGGGTATAAACTGTGGAGAGGCGAGAAGATGGGTGAGAACATGAGGGAATGGTATGGTCGAGTTGGGGGAGGGACAGAGAAAGAAAACAATGAAAGAGACATCTTGATAGAGGGAGCCATTAGGGAGTTAGGGAGAAGCCTAGTGCTAGGGAAACTGCCAGGAATTCACAACGATGACCCCAGCTAAGACTCCTAGCAACAATGGAGAGGGTGCCTGAACTTCAGGGCTTCTCCTGTAATCAGATTGGTGACTACACTAGTGACCATAGAACCTACATCCAGTAACGGTACTGGGATGAGTTTCCAGAGTCCAGTAGAAGTAAGGGAGGAGAGATTACATGAGGAGGAAACCCACAGACAGCTGACCTGAGCTAGTGAGAGCTCATGAACTCTCTGGACTGACAGCTGGGGAGCCTGTATGGGACCGACGTAGGCCCTCTGAATGTGAGTGACAGCTCTGTGGCTTGATCTATTTGTGGGATCAGGATTTATTCCTAGTGCATAAACTGGCTTTTTGGAGCCCATCCCTATGGTGGGATACCTTGCTCAGCCTTGATGCAGTAGGGAGGGACTTGGTCCTACCTCAACTCAATATGCCAGTCCAGGCTTAGTTAACTCCCCATGGGATGGATGGGGGTTGTGGGGGAAATGGGAGGAGGGGAGGGAGGGAGGTAGAACTGTGGTTGGTATGTAAAATGAAAAGAAGAAAAAAGTAGCACTGGGATGGAGAGACGGTTCAGAGATTAAGAGAACTGACTGCTCTTTCAGAGATCCTGAGTTTAATTCCCAGCAACCACAGGGTGGCTCACAGCCATCTGTAATGATCTAGTGCCCTCTTCTGGCGTATATGCATACATGCAGGCAGAACACATAAATAAATCTTAAAATAAAAAAGCAGCAGTTCCCAGGTGGCCAAGGCGATTTCCCCAACTAGTTCCGTGGGCAGCAGAGGAGAGGGGGCCTGTACTAACCTTATCCTATAGCCACACTGATGAATATCTTGCATATCACCATAGAACCTTCATCTGGCAATGGATGGAGACAGAGACAGAGACCCACATTGGAGCACTGGACTGAGCTCCCAAGGTCCAAATGAGGAGCAGAAGGAGGAAGAACATGAGCAAGGAACTCAGGACCGCGAGGGGCGCATCCACCCACTGAGACAATGGGACTGATCTAATGGGAGCTCACCAAGGCAAGCTGGACTGGGACTGATGGAGCATGTCATCAAACCGGAATCTCTGAATGTGGCTGACAATGAGGGCTGACTGAGAAGTTAAGGACAATGGCACTGAGTTTTGATTCTACTGCATGGACTGGCTTTGTGGGAGACTAGTCTGTTTGGATGCTCACCTTCCTAGACATGGATGGAGGGGGGAGGACCCTGGACTTCCCACAGGGCAGGAAACCCTGACTGCTCTTAGGACTGGAGAGGGAGGGGGATAGAGAGTGGGGGGAGTGGGAAGGAAATGGGAGGAGGTGGAAATTTTTAATAAATAAATAAAATTTAAAAAAAGGAAAAAAATAATCTTCCAACAAGCAGCTAATCCAGAAATAGCCTGACAGCAGCTGTTCTCTTGGAAAATTAGCATTTCCGCTTATGCCATTGGCTGCTTTTCAGAAGTGCATAGAATGCAAACATGAGAAATGTTCATTTTGAACAGAAACTTGAGCTTGAAAATCAGGGGTTTTGTCACTCTGCTAAAGTAGTGGATGAAACAATGTGTGACTCATGGTTAGAGTAAAATTTTACTCAGTAGCTATAGAAGGG
The DNA here is from genome assembly GCF_014885135.2 of Alexandromys fortis. Classification (NCBI taxonomy): domain Eukaryota; kingdom Metazoa; phylum Chordata; class Mammalia; order Rodentia; family Cricetidae; genus Alexandromys; species Alexandromys fortis. Next base: position 633,581 of record NW_026067921.1, read on the forward strand.
TACATCTCTTTAATCTTTAACTTTTGTCACTAATATGTATGTTATTTGAAGGTATTGAGATAAAATGCAGTAATGCTCAGGATTTAATCTTTTCATACTCTGTTTGTATACATTTGCATTCATATCCATGACAGATAATAAACTTCATGAAATATAAAAAAAAAAATAAAATAAAAAAGCAGCACTGTAAGTTATTCCGAGTGCTCTGGCCAGAATGACCAGCTGTAGCCCTGCTCTAAGCCAACCATCACACAGCATATCTGAACCACCACCTGTGACTAACTGGACAGGCAAAGATACTGTTCCAGATGAGGTCACTACAGTGTTAAACTGGTCCAGCTCAAAACCTGTTGTGACCTAATAGGTCACTGCTTTGCAAAACCTTGATGAAAAGATTTTAACCAGGAATTAAATTCAAAATCTGACCATAAAGATACTCTGTAATATAAATTACATCAGAAAAAATTTAAAACCAGCCAAAAAGAAAATTATGTTTTGATCTGGTACTGAACACTTGCTGCTCTCCCAGAGGGTGAGCCGTCTTCAGTAACTGCATCCATACTGGTTGCTTATATCTAGCCTCCATGGGTACTCCACATGATACATCCACATTTTTCTAAAATGCAAGATGAAATATAAATAGCATACGACTTGTATTCATACACACAGTGCACATGAGACTTGAAGGGTCTACAACAGACAACTGGTACGGTACCTGATCATCCCACTACCCAAGGATGATACCATTTTTGCAAACGCTTGCTCAAGTGGTTTCTCTGATCCCTTGTGGTTCACCTGTAAAAAAATTAAAAAGCCATGACTTTCTTTTCATATAGTGAGTGATACCAGGAAATTAACAAGGAAAGGTTAAGCTTTCATTCTGGCACAGAAACACTAAAAAGAAAAGGAGGTCATCTGAACCAACTTTGGAAAAACAATCAAAGTTTACAGCAACCAACAAAATATCCATCACCTTCTAAACTATAGGAAGTCTCTGAAGCATTTTGTCCTTCCTCCTCCACCATACAGGGTGATGATTTGTGGTAAACAATAGGAATCTTATTTTTAGTTCCCTTCATCAAACCAGTATAAGACCAGATCCTATGTTAACTATAGCTATACACAGCTGAAGAACTAAATTATCTCTATATTGTGTAACTGAATGAAGGTCCAAAAACAATGGACTGACTGTAAAAGCTCCACCTGAACTATTAGCCAATGGATACCTGGGGCAAGAGCTTCTTTCTGGATAGAGACATAGAATAGACCACCTAAAGTCTGAGCAAACCAAGTGACGCTCTTTAGAAAACAGGGACATCAAAAGCAGCAGGATATATGAAAGACTTGAGAAAACTATCTCCATACTCGGGTAAGAAACATGTCTAGAAAAATCCTAATACAACAAACATCACCCCCTGTTCTTTGGCCTTCAAACATGCCTGGCTGGCTGTCAGAGCCCACTCCGGCAGAAGTCAGCTGGTACTCTGGGAGGGGCTGCTGAGGCTGAAGAAATATCAGATTAAGAGAAATGAGAAAACTGGTAAACTGTGCTGTCTCAGTACAAAGCCAGTTGGCAAAGAATAGAGGGTGGGTTGTTATTTTGTCTTTTTCCAATTCCTACAATTCAATGAAGTAGGCCCATATTTCCACATGGTATGGTGACCAGAATCCCAGGCCACAGTTTGCACCTGCTGCCCAGGAGGTGGTCACATCCCTAACAAAGGATCAGGATGTTGTTCTGCTCCTTCTTTGTAATTTGGAAGATGCCTGAAAAGAGAGGTTAATTCAGCCTACGTGACAGAGCTGGCATACAGAGCAGGAAGACATGACAGAGCAGGCACAGGTAGATATGGACGTGACCACAACCATTCACCTGGTCACCTAGGAGACAGAATGCTAATTAATCCCCCCCCCCCCTCAGTTTATGTTTTGGTATATAACACTGTTTGGAGAATAAACGCAGAGGAATTTTCAGGATGTGAACTCAGGATTTCATGAGGGATCACTGAGAATCTCCCTCCTGATAAAGTCATGTGAGTTGTATCTTTAATCCCTCGCCTCCCCTCTGGTCTGGAGAAATAATTTAGGGTCCGGGCTGGCACCAGACCCGGACAATGAAGTCTGCCAAAACATTAGCCAAACATTAAAAAAGAACCTTCATTAAACATATACAGTGAGGAAAATCTTTGCAAGAGAGTCTGGAAAACTGCATCGCTATAATTTTTAACAATCAAAAAAAAACAAAAACAAAAACAAAAACAAAACAAAAGTAAGCACAATTGGCTCTGGAAGGAGAATGACTCCAGTGTCACTACATTATAACAATCGAAGACTAAAGTCAGTCATACAAAGAAACAGGAGAAAATGGTGCATCCAATATACCAGAACTTAAGAGAGAAAACAAACATAGTGGTAAGAGGGAATTTCATTACTTCAAATGCACATATTAACAAACAAACAGCTGGGAGATGGTGGCACATACCTTTAATCCCAGCACTTGGGAGGCAGAGGCAGGTGGATCTCTGTGAGTTCGAGGCCAGCCTGGTACACAAGAGCTAGTTCCAGGACAGGAACCAAAGCTACAGAAAAACCCTGTCTTGAAAAACAAACAAACAAACAAAACTAGCTATGGGTGGTAGCAACATGCTTTTAATTCTAGCACTCAGGAGGTAGAGGCAGACAGATCTTTATGAGTTCAATTCCCAGCACCCATACTGGCTTACAACCATCTCTAACTATAGACCCTGGGGATATACACCTAAAAATAAATACATATTTAAAAATAAAGAAATAAACAAAAAGCTTCAAATTAATAACCTAACTTTACACACTGAAGAGTTAGGAAAACAACATAAACCCAAACTTTTTAGGCAGAAGAAAAGGAATGATATGGATTAAAGCAGAAATGAAACTAACAGAGGAGACAATCAAACACTGGTTCCTGTAAAACACTGCAAGCTTGGTTACAATGAACAAGAAAAAAAGAGAATATTCAAATTACTAAAACCAATTATGATAATGAGAACACTGCTAATAATTTCTAGAAAAATAATTATAAGAAAATATGATAGATACTCATACCAAAAAAGTGCAACGTAGAGTTGAACAAATTTCTAAAAAATGTAATCTACTAAAGCTCAACTGAAGAAACAGAAACTGGATAGGAAACTGGATGTGGTGGTGGCTAAGACATGCAATACTAGCACTCGGGAAGCTGGGACAGAAGGAAAGCTCAAAGTCCAAAGGTAGCCTAGGCTAAAAGTAAAACCTTGCCTCATCCTCACCATATCCTTCTTCCACAAAAGGAAAATCTAAACAGATCAGTAATTAGGAAGGGGACTGAATCAGTATTAAAGAAAATCCCTAGACCCAATGGCTTCACTAATCAATCTAACAAAAAGTTTAAGGATTTAATAAGACGTAGTAAACTTCTTCAAAACCTAAGACAGTAGATATGCTCTTTAATTCATTTGTAATAACCAAAGGCAGAAATAATCCAAATGTCTATTTATAAATAAATGTCTTATATTCCTCTAATAAGTTATTATTTAGTCTTTAAAAGTAATACAATTCTAATAAACATAGATGAATCTTTAAAACATTATATTACAGCACTCGGGAGGCAGAGGCAGGAGAATCTCTGTGAGTTCGAGACCAGCCTGGTCTACAGAGCTAGTTCCAGGACAGGTTCCAAAGCCACAGAGAAACCCTGTCTCGAAAAACCAAAAAAAAAAAAAAAAAAAAAAAAAAAAAAAAAAAATTATATTAAATGAAACAAGCCAAACATAGAGGACAAATATTGTATGAGTCTACCTATCTGAGGAACATAGTTCAGAAGAGTCAGAGAGTAAAACAGAGTCACTAGGAGCGAGGGGAAGGTGGTAAAAGAAAGACCATCTACTAGGATCAGAGCTTCTGTTTGTTCGGTCTGATGAAAAGTTGTAGAAACATTAATTTAAAAATTAATTTTCCTGTTAATTATAATTATTTTTGTTATTCCCCCAAAAAACATTCAAACCTACCAGATTAATTATGACTTGCTTTCCATAAATAATTATTTGTGAATCAAAGTGCCTTTGGAAACCATCCATCTAGAAGAGAGATAAAGGTATATAGCTTATTAATATGATTATTTATCATATTTCTTAAAGTACCTCTATAACTATCCCATTTTTTAAGATTTATTATTTACTTTATATGAGTGCTCTATCTGCATGTACAACTGCAAGCCAGAAGAGAGTATCTGATCCCCTAGGGATGGTTGTGAGCCACCATGTGGATGCTGGGAATTGAACTTAGGACCTGGAAGAACAGTCAGTACTCTTAACCGCTGTGCCATTTCTCCAGCCCCCAACTATCCTATTTTTATACTTAAACAATGCCAGGATGGGGACCATGCTTTCTGGATTATGGAAACACCATGAAGTAGGTGATTGTTATAGGCATTTTAGGCTGTACTACAGTATCCTATTTGAATTCTGAATGCAACTTTTGAGGACAGATACTCTACATTCCATAAACCTCACTGAGATCTCCTCAGTGCTCCTCTGACCTGTAACATGTTATTTGAGGCAGTCTGTTCTAGAGCCCAGGAGACGGGCCTTGAAGATACTAAATTCTGACTTGTGGGGAACAAATATATATTCTATATGCAAATCAAAAAGCCACGTAGGCGCTGTGTGACCAGGGCCCCTCCCCAGGCAAGCTGGGCTCTCACATCACCTCTACCTGTCACACAACTTAGGTTCTATTTTAGCCAGAGAAAAATTCAGGAAGATACATACATGATTTGCTACTTTGTTGATCTGTGGTTTTGGTTTGTACTTTAGATTTGGTCTTTGTGACCAGAAAACAGGTATTGATCCTCGAGTCTAAAAGAAAAGAGAAATATGAAAAGAAAGATACGCAAAGTAGTTTTCTCAACCTAATTATTGTATGCAGTACAGATATTAACAACTTCGCAAAGAAAACCAAAACAAACAAAAACAATCTACCAGCTACAAAACTCTACATGTACCCTCTTAAATCACTTGTTTTGCCAGGTGGGGTGGCATACACCTTTAATCCCCACACTGGGAGGCAGAAATAGGCAGGTCTGATTTCGAGGCCAGCATGGTCTACATAATGAACTCCGGGACAATCATGACTACATAGAGACTCTGTCGAAAGAGAGAGAGAGAAGAGAGAGAGAGGGAGAGGGAGGAAGAGAGAAAGAGAGAGAGAGAAAGTTAATTCTTGTTTTATGGAAATATGCTTAAAAAGCACTTGCCCTTCCCAGTGTTACACACACAGCACCTGCATAATGGAAAGTTCTGTGATCTCCCTAAGTTCTAAATATGTATATTATATAGCTTGGCAATATGAAAAAATAGGAAATTGCTTTACTCATTCTTAAAGGAATGTATTTATGAACATCGGAATTTGTTTAGCCACTGACACTCTGGAGTAGGAAATACTGTACAACTTCACCAGGAGACAATTGGTGAGCAGGACTGAGTAAGGCAGGTAAAGCCAAGTATACTCTATCAGCTTGTGCCTGCATCATCACCTGAGGTGGGATCTAAAGGCTTACACTGGTGAACTGCTGAACTTCCATAAACGTCACACCTCCTTCTTCTTTTGGGCGGATTTCATTAAAAAGCAGGAAGTATACATAAGGCAGGGCCAGACTAACACCCCTTTTATATGGTACACTTTTTCCACACTGGACACAAAGATAGTATTTTAAAAAGAAGGAAATATTGACCTGGCAGTAAACACATGTAATCCTAGTATTGGGGATGTAAAGGCAGGAGGATCAGGAATTCAAATTCATGTAACCAATTATAAAGTTAAGTCTAGAGTCAGCCAGTGCTACATGAGAACCTGCTTCAAAAAAGAGAAGAGGAAGAGAAGAAAAACAAAGAAAAATAAAAACAGAAGGGGAAGAAGAAAATAAAGTAGAAAAGGCCAACTGGATGACCACCAGACACATGCACTTGCCTGCACAAATGAAGCCCTGTTCCCACTGTAGTGCACGATCTGCTCTGTTTCTACAAAGTTAGCTGCGTGGCCTTCAGAATCAATTCCTAACATTTGGCATAAAAGACATGTATCAAAAAAATCATTAACTCAAGATAACAAGAATTATTAACTTAGTTTACATTAGTGGATAAGTACTCACAAATTAAAGTTCAAACAAATAGTACATTATTAAGAAACTAAAAGAAGCTTGCTTAAATAGTCTGAAAGAATAGTTAAAATTCATATATATAAACATAAAGCTAGTTGATACTTTTCACACTATAAACATCCTCAAAAAACAGTTCCCTCTGGAGAAAAGAAAGTCAAGCATGCCTACAAATCCTATGTTGGAGTTAAAAGCTATCATTTTTTGTGATTACACTAGGTAATAATACTAAATAAAAACTCGGCTAACTGCATCAGTAGTGCTTAGTTGTAATGCAAAGAATCTCTAGAAGATATTTAGTTATCAAATAAAAAATTGTATATGATCCTCAACATGCATGATCATGACCATGTCCATGACACCTGGTCTGAGAGCACAGTTTAATGTATTTATCAGAGCCTCATACTGGTCAGGTCTATCTGAAGTGCTTCCTTACTAGCTTGTTTACATTATTTTGTTGTTACTAAGCAAAAATAATTTCCAAGGTAGTCCTGACCCAGATTACCAGAAAGATTATCAGAAAGAAATCAATGGATTTTTAATTCGCCGATATTTAAAACATTCTTTTTCTCTGACACATTTCTACAATAAAGCACTTTGAGTTATTGTGATCAGTATATCTGTAACTATACATTAGTAGATAATCAGAAAGAAGCAAATTTACTGAGCTCACTAGCAATGGTATGACTTCTGAATGCCAAATGACTTTCAGAGGCACAGGCTACCTTTGTTTCCTTCTGTGGTGGTTTGAATGTGAATGGCCCCCTAGACTCATATTGGGCGATGACACTACTTGAGAAGGAGCAGGTATGACCTTGTTGAAGTAGCAATGGCCTTCTTGGGAGAATTGTGTCACTGGGAGGATGGGCTTTGGAGTTTCAAAAGCCCTAGCCAGTCCCAGTGTCTCTTCTCTTCCTTCTGCCTGCAAATCTGGATGTATACCTCTCAATTACTCTCCACGACCATGTCTGCTTGAGTCCATGATGTAATGGACTAAACCTTTTGAAACTGTAAGCCAGCCTCAAGTAAATGTTTTCTTTTTATAAGAGTTGCTGTGGTCATAGTGTCTCTTCACAGCAAAAGAACACTGAGGAAGACACCTTACACAATTCCCAAAAGGAACAAGATGCAGTATTTTAAAAAGAGTTGCTGTAGTCATAGTGTCTCTTCACAGCAAGAGAACACTGAGGAAGACACCTTACACAATTCCCAAAAGGAACAAGATGCAGTATTTTAAAAAGAGGAAGATGTGAAAGAAAGGAAAGCAGGAAGGAGGGAGATATCATTATGAAAAGACTTCTAAAATGTATTAATTTCTTAAGAAACCAAGATGTAGGAGAACATGTATAAAATATAACCACTGTCTATAAAAGGAAGAAAACATACCTGAATTAATATAAAAAGTTACAGGGTAGAATAAATAAGAAAATGATCTGGTTATCTGGCAGAGGAGTAAGAACCAAGCAGATCAGATGAGAAATTTCTATAATTTAAAAAATAAAATTCATAGCCAGGCAGTGGTGATGCAGGCTGTTAGTCCTAGCACTCTAGAGGCAAAGGCAGGCAAACCTCTGTGAGTTCAAGGCCAGCCTGGTTTACAGAGTAAGATCTAGGGCAGCCAGGACTATATAGAGAAACTCTGTCTCGAAAAACAAAACAAAAATATTTAAAATATGTATTCAATGCTTAATAATCCAAGATGTTAACTATAATTTGGTTGAAGCCATTCTTAGTAGCTTTTTCCCAATGCTATTATACCATCTGTAATAAGATTAATTAGATATCTCTATATAACTCTCTGAGCTCAAAATTACAGTTATTTTTTAACAGGATTTTATTCTGATATATTATGGTTGAGAGCAAAACAAATGCTGGGGAATCTTCATATTTACAATAACTATTTGGTTTGAGCAAATTAGCATATTTTTAGTGTAGTAGCCTACAGAATGTTCAAAACGTAAATAAATATCCTATAAACTGAAGTCATGATGAAATAAAATGATTACCTTTATATATACAAAGAGACCAAGAAGACCTACTAATTATTATAATGAGGGCACAAATCATTAAAAGAGGCATCATATAACACAATATATAAAAGGTCACCTAAGTTATTTAAGGCAGGCATTAAACAAAAGATATGGCCCAGTCATGTGACATGAAATGATTCTTACCTCTTACATAATATCGCACACCAGCTCTGAAACAACTCCTTCTGGAGATGAGAATCCAATCAAAATATTTTCCATTAATAGAACACGAGTGCATAGTAATAACTTAACTATATTAAGAAAAATGTAATGTAGGAATAGTTCTAGATTCAATACAACTATTTACTATCATAGGAATGAACAGTCTTTAGGAGGAAAAAGACAGGATATACTAGTCTTTCTGGCTCTTCATGATTATTCCCAAATCTCTAGTATCTTCATTTCCAACTGTGAAGTTTGTCAAGTCAGTTCTCCCACAGTGACACGTGTACAGAATATTTAAGAACTTTGCTAGTGTGTCTAGTTAGTTTTTTTCCTTTCCCTGATATCTTCAACTACTTTCTAAACGTATAGAACTAGGTAGGTGTCAATGATCACCAAAAACCCTATTCTGAATGAAAATCAGGAATCTGAAAGAAATTAACCTTCAAGTTAAAAAATGGAAAACAGAGTAGGAGTTAGGAACATAACTCAGCCCTGGGCTCAGTCCCTTGCACTGCAAAAAGTAACTACTTAAAAATTAAATGAAGAAAAAAAGCTATTGTGGTTAAGGAAAAATAGGAACTATAGCTGGGCAGTAGTGGTGCACGCCTTTCCCAGCACTCGGGAGACAGAAGCAGAGGCAGATCTCCCTAAGTTCAAGGGCAACCTGGTCTACAGAGTGAGTTCCAGGATAGTCAGGTCAGGGCTACACAGAAAAACTGTGTCTCTAAAAACAAACAAGAATGTGAAATATACCATATGTATAATTATAGTTGGCATATGAAGATTTACAGATTGAAATAAACTTGAACTGCTTTGTCTCTGGAATGTAAAAAATAAGCCTAAAAATGGGGGAAAAAATTAAAGCAAAAAACATGTAAAGTGGTAGAGTGCTTTCTAGCAGGCACACAGCCCTGAGGGTTGGCTCCCAGGATGACAAAGTCAGACGTAATGACCCGTGCACGCGATTTCAGCACTCAGAGGTAGAAGTGCAGAGTCAGGTTAGCCTGGGATTTCTCCAAACCTTTCCTTCAATACTAGTCACTGAACTGTATAATTAAAACTGACTAAAATGGTGGCTTAGCCAGGCGGTGGTGGTGGTGGTGGTGTCCACCTTTAATCCCAACACTCAGGAGGCAGAGACAAGCAGATCTCTGTGAGTTTGAGGCCAGCCCGGTCGACAGAGCAAGTTCCAGGACAAGCCCAAAAGCTACAGAGAAACCCTGTCTCAAAAAACAAAACAAACAAAAAACAAAAACAAAAAATAAATAAAATGGTGGCTTGGCTTTTAAGCCAAATCTATATGATCAAAATAAAATCTTTGCACCAAGTCCACCTCTGAAGCATGCTGAGCTCTCTCTGTCCAGCTCTATTACTTCCATTGAGAAAGGGACCTGCTGTGGAACAATCTTTGTACATTGTAAATAAGTATCACTCTCACTGGTTAATAAAGAACTGACAGGGCTATAGCTGGGCAGGAAGAGACTGAGCAGGAGAGCCAGACTAGGAGAATTCTGGGAAGATGAAGGGCAGGGTTAGAAAAGTCGCCAGGAGATGCTGGAGGACAGGTAAAGCCACGAGACATGTAGCAGCATATAGACTAACAGAAATGGGTTAATTTGTTTTAAGAGTTAGTTATCAGGGGGAAGGTGGAGGAAATGGAAGGAGGGGAGGGAGTGGGAACTGGGATTGGTATGTAAAATGAAAACGGGTTTTTTTTTTTTAAAAAAAAGAGCTAGTTATTACTAAGCCTGAACTATCACCTGAGCGTTTATAATTAATATTATACCTCCATGTCAGTTATCTGGGAGCTGGCAGATGGGAAAGGAAAGTGTGTCAACACAGACTACTCACTTCACTCCTTGGCTTGGTTTTCTAGTTTTGCCACTAAACAATATATTTATTCTGAACGGCTTTCTACTTTTTTGCATGAAAGGCATCGCAGTATTGCTGTGGGACAATGGTCTTTTATCCTGTCACTTGTATTATTTTTCATAAAACACTGATTGGCCAGTAGCCAGGCAGGAAGTATAAGTGGGGTGACCAGGCAGGAAGTAAAGGCAGAGCAAGGAGAATTCTGGGAAGAAGATGCATTCTTCAGTCGTGACCTAGCCTCAGAGGAAGCAAGATGTGACTGCCTCACCAAAAAAAGGTACCAAGCCACGTGGCTAACCCAGACAAGAATTATAGGCTAATGTAAGATATCAGAATTAGTAAATAAGAAGCCTGAGCTCATGGGCCAATCAGTTTAAAACTAATGTAGACCTCTGTATGATTCTTTGGGAATTAACGGCTGCAGGACCAGGCAAGACGGAAAACCTCAGTCGACACAATGTAAGCATCCCTGTGGCCTTGCATTCTCTGTATGTTTGAGGCTAATTCACCCCTACAGTTAATTATCCTCTGCATAAAATACTACGAGTTGCTTTGTTGGGGTAGGGAGGTCTCAAAACTGTTAACCTTCCGGCCTCAGCTTACACAGGACTGAGAATACAGGCACACACCACCACAACAGAAAGGATACTGTTTATTTATCCATTCGACAGACATACAAGTTGTTTCTGGATTCTGCTCTCATAACCAGTTTCAACAAACATTTCTTTGTGTGAGCCTGTGGACATGGATCACCATCTAATACTATCAAGAAATGTCAATGGACTTGAGAATTATTTTAGCTATCCTCTTTACCAACTACTGATATTGTCGAGTTTATCCAACTCATGGAGGAATTACGAGGATAACAAGTTTTATTGTTACACTGGCCATATCATTTATTTTTGCTCATCTGTTTGGGTTTTCCCTGTTTGCTATATGTAACATCTTTTTCCTAATAAAATTTAATTCACTCATCATAAAGCATAATAATCCATGAGCCTATCTAACTTCAGAATATAACCAAGTCTCAATTTACCCATTTCTTCTCCTTTCTAGCCAGTTGAATTTATATCCAGAATTAACCTTTAACAAGTGTGTGGCAACCATTCTCGTCTTTCCAGTTTCTACACTTATTATCACCATTTAAAAAACAAAAAAGCTTGCATTTGAGCTTTATGACACCACATCACAGCTTCTAAAGCTGTCACACACACACACACACACACACACACACACACACACACACCCCAGTTCCCAGAGTCATTCCAGAGCAATTTATTCTTCAGAGTTGTTTGTAATCTGTAAAGGACCAGACCATGAACACCTAATTCCTCTATTCTGCGGGGCTCACTATTTTGTCATAAAGTGCTGTTATTAACATTCTCTTAAATAACTACTGGTATGAATGCATTGGGAATTCCTACAAGAAGCACTGGCAAATGCGCAAGGACCAACGGAAACCGCTAATGACCCATCCCTGCCATCTGTCACCACCACACTCACTGATGGTTCCCCAGCTCCCAAGTTACTTCCTTCAAAAATCACAGCAACAGAGGAGATTCCAAGGCAGTCTCATTTCACTTGCTTGCCCAAACTATTCTGAGGCAGGACACAAGGATAAAACACATCAGCCTGCTTCTAGAGAGTTAAGTCTTGCAGAAAAGATGACTGACTTCATGACTCATTTTCCTCTGATTACAGAGAGTATGTATGTATGCATGCAAAAACACACCAACCATCAAAATGAGAGAACTTTTGAAAAATGAATGATTTCACTACTCTTTATCCAGAGTTAGACCCAGATCCGGACCCCATACTCTGCAGGAGGCCCACTCCACAGCTACTAGATTTCCACACTCCATGGCAAACAACATTGTTTCATGTTTCACTGAAAAGGCAAGGCCTAGATGCTCCTATGACATTATTACCCACCCAACCCCCAGCCAGGCCAGAATTCCCTCTGCTCACACACTCAGATCCTCACTCCAGTAAAGACCCTTGCCACGGCCAACTTCTCTAAAACCTTTCTTAGCAGAATTTGTTAATTTCCTCATTTGGAGAGGGAGGACGGGAGCAGGAACATAACCTCCTTCCTGAAGTCATATTTAACACTAGCGTGTCTCAGTTGACACCCTCTTAGAAACGGTCTTCACTTGGTCCCAGGGTATTACTTTCACTTGCTTTTCCTTCCCTAAAATCTGCCCTTCCAGTTCACTCACTGTGGTTCATTTCTAGAAGTTCTTTCTTCTAAGGCCTGCAGTACATGGCTCTATCATTTTCTCACGATGCAGAAACTCCAATATTACATCTCTCCCTCTTTAGACTGAGTGTCTCCACTTCTCCCTTTAATAATCTCATCACATGTCATGGACTGAAATGCCATCTTGGCGCTGATGAGATGGCTCAGTGGACAAAGGCACATGTGGCCAAGTCTGAAGATTTGAATTCAATCAATCCTTAGAAGCCACAAGGTGGAAGAAGAGAACAGACTCCTGAAAGCTGTCTCTGCCCTCCACAAGTGTGTCCGTGCACACACAAACTAAACAGATGCTGAAAGAAATAAAGAAATGAATCTGTAAGGCCAGAGAGATGACTCAAATGGGTTAAGGTACTTGCTACCAAGCCTACAAGGAGCTCAAGCCTCAGGACCCAAAAAGCAAAACAAAGAACCTGGTCCCGGAAGTGTCCTTTGACTCTCCAGGTGCACCACAAGGCGTATGCCATCTCACACACACCTCTATTAATCTGGCTCCTCCCTCCTCCCTCACAGCTGCACTTGCCTATTCAGAAATGCTGAGCTGCTCCAATGAGTGATACTTTTCTCCCTCCCTCCCACCTTCAGGCTTTCCCATCTCAATGGATGGTTTCCTTCCACTTACCATGACAAGAACCTTACAGTTACACCAATCTTTCATATTCTGTATAGAATAAGAAAACCAAAGTTACCTGACAATATAGAGAGCTTCCTGATTCTTGGAAAACTCACCTCTCACTGGCCATGACCTGCCTCACTCACACCTGGCCTACTGACAGAGTGGTACTATCCTATGCCAATCCTCTGCTCAACCTCTACTCTCCCAAAGCTTTTCATCACATGTGAAGTAAGAGTTGCAGCCCCTTCCTGGCCTAGAGAGCCCTAGATAGTCTGGATTAAGAGTCTCATGAACACATCTCCCCCGATCTATACTATACTCCACTCAGATGTACTTGATCTCTCTATAAATATAAGACCTAGAAATACATTCCTAGTTAACAAACTACATTAAACAAAAGTCCATTTTAAGTTTTAAATCAACAGTAAATAGGTAAGTTAATTATAAAGCTGCTTAGAGAACAAGTCTATAATCTTATTGATTACTGCTGCAGGATACTTTATCACACTGTGTGTACATGTGCCACTGTTAGGCAGGACTTCCCGGCAGAGAAAGGAAGTCAGGATGAATAGGCATGTGGGAGACACCAGCGAGACACAGCGGCTGCTGGACATACAGAATGGAGGAGAGGTAAAAGGTCACAGGGCAGAACACAGATTAACAGAAGCAGGTTAATTAAGTTCTAAGAGCTGGTTGGGAACAAGTCTAAACTAAAGGCCAGGCTTTCATCATTAATAGTAAGTCTCCATGTTATTTTTTGTGAGCTGGTGGCCCCAAAAAAAAGTCTGTCTAAAGAAAAGGAAGACAGGAGAGGAAAGAGGAGCAAGGGAGGAGAGAAGGGAGAAAAGAGGAGAGCCAGACAATGAAGACAACAGACTAAACAAGAGCTTTATGCTGAGATTTTTCTGATTTATTTCCTCAATTACTTCTCTTAATTATATAAAAATTTATAGTAGCTAATGAACCAATAAATCCAAGAGCTAGGTTAATAAACTTCATCTCTGTGCTCAAAACAGAGATCCTAGTTCCTACACAGGGTCCTGACTGCACCTTCTTCAGGAGTCCACTCACTGGGAGCTCCTGTTTTACAGTGGTATCTTCAATTAGATAAACAACACTTGTTTTGTATTTATACTTTGACTTTCCCTAAGTATTATTCTTTGTATTTCTATTTTCATGTTTCTATCATTCTTGAAATTATACTTAAAATTTATAATAATTTAAATAAGTAATTTAAAATAATTTACTTCTCTTCAAGTTGTTGATCACTGATGTTCTTAAATCTGATTTTTTTTAACACTAAAGAAAAGCATCATTTAAATAGGCTCACTCTACTCTTCTGTAATTCACTGCTATAAGATACCTCTAAACAGGAAGATGCAGTTACACACCTGCCTTTAAAAGCCACCAGCCCCCAAATTCCTGAGCAAAACTAATAATTTACTCTGCAGAGGAAATAACCTAAAAGGGGGAAGAGGTTTCAGACTATGCTAAGATTACATTAACAGCAATTTCTAATTCTGAAATATTCATTTTACATCACATTTAAAACTGCATCTGTCTTGAAATTTAAATGTTTTAGCCGGGCAGTGGTGGTGCACGCCTTTAATCCCAGTACTCAGGAGGCAGAGGTAGGCAGATTTCTGTGAGTTTGAGGCCAGCCTGGTCTACAAGAGCTAGCTCCAGGACAGGCTCCAAAGCTACAGAGAAACCCTATCTCGAAAAATTAAAAAAAAAAATAATTAAATGTTTTTAACATTTAAACATGTAAATAACTTGAAATGTAAACAAAAACTGTAGAAAATAAGATGCAAAAATTTCAGATAAGGATACAGCCATGTAACACTGGAAGAGCAAACCGATGGACCTAAAAAAAAAGATATGCAATGCATTTAGAATCATCACACCTTAAATAATAAGCCATGTAAGACATATTTACACACAAGCAGTAACACACAAACATAACCATGCATGAGATTAACATGTAACTTCTAAGGTGAGGGAAATGTCTGTAATGTTGTGGTAAGAAGGCACAGTAATCACTGTGTTTAAACGGTCACACATGAACCCAATAAAACTATGTGAAGTTGCAGAATCCTTAGTCTTTGCCTATAACTCTTCTACTTCTAGAAAACAACCAACCAGGCTAATGATCTGCAATACCAACTACTAAAAATAAGGAAATATTCTGGAAATGGCAGAAAACAAATCACTGTAAACACAGGATGAAGGCTGGCGGTAAGTTAGTGGAGTTTCCACCTGGCCTGGAGACAGTGAGCAAGAGCTCCTGGACAGAAGCCGGGCTTGCAGAGGTGACTAGTTAGAACCGCAGTCCCATGGAGACTGGAAATGCTGTAGGTTCAGAAGCTAGTTACCTTGTCTTGGGCTAGTCCTAGTCTCTAGAACAGCCATCCTTGCCCAACCTCTGTGTCAGAACTGACATTCTATGATTAATAGACTAAAGAAAGATCTTTTGGAATTCATTAGCTTCCACTAACTTAAAGGCTAAGCTGTCATCAGGTAGCATCTTAGGCCTGTAAAAAGCTTCCTGCCCATCTTGCTGTAACAGCCCCTTTGAAGTACACATCAATGTATGTTAAACTTGAGATTTATGACTCCATTGTTCTGTAAAACTATAAAAACTTCAAACTTCTTCCACATTGAAACATGGAATTTGGAGTTAACCTAAATCTGTGTTCCTATGCCATAGTCATTCAAAATGGCTCCAGAATAAATCTCGTACTCCCTTTAAGATGAGAGCTGTGGTTTTCGCACGGACAGGACTAAGGCCCTATCCCTTACTTCTACATTATTCCATCAGTACAATTCATTCTAGCTGTCTTAGAGAAAGTAATGTTGTTTTATTTAAAGCTTCCATTCATAAATATTAAAGTTTGTACCTTAAGTGCCCCTAATAGCTTGTGTTTTAAAAAGCTTGGCACCAGAGAAGTTCTTGAAATTTAGAAGGTGCAGTCTAGTAGAAGGAATGACGGTCATTAAAAATGGACCTTTATGAAGGTCCTATACCTTAGCCTATCTCCCTTTGTTGACTAGCTACCATGAAGTGAGCAGTTTGCTCCATCAATGTTCTCCTGACTAAAGACCAAAAGGCAAGGGAGTTGTCAGACAATGGACTGAAAATTCTGAAAGCCCTGAGCCTAAACACGCTCTCCAGAGCGTCAGGAAGCTAATACATAGATTAGACTTCTACATAGAGCAGTGAGAGGGCAAGAACGGCCGTGTGTGTGTGTGTGTGTGTGTGTGTGTGTGTGTGTGTGTGTGTGTGTGTGTGTTACAGTTGATTAGAATTATTTACCCACTCCCTAGTGAGTGGTTACTCATTTTAACACATGCAATATGTATTACAATAAGAAAGCAAATTTGAATAGGAGTACATTACCTCTGGCTGAGCAGACAGTTCTCTGAGCAGATGCCCATTCCATACAAACCGCTGATCTGCCTGAAAGTTTGGAAACTTAATGAAATACCTCCAGCCACAGTAAGTGTCCCCAGATGGAAAACTACACTCATCAATGCTTCCACCTGGTGACTAACACGACTTTCTCTGACATGTCCAAACAGGATACACCTCACTTCAAATCTGCTCCTCTTCTCCCCGGGATTCCTGTCTGCCTCGTCACACACAGGTATCCTCTTCCACCTTTCTAGATAATCGCTGGCCAAGAACTAAATCTTCTACAGGTCTACACGAATTTCTCCATCTCCACTACCACCACCCAAGGACAACACCTGACCCAGCATAGCTATTGCATGGCTACTTGCCCTCTATCTTGACCCCACTCATGCCTAACCTCCTCCAAGATAAAGGAATTCTACACATGTCCTTTCTACTGTCTCCTCAGTTAGTTCTTCAGTGACTGCCACCTCAGAGTCACCCCTTCAATGGAAGGGTGCTTACCTAGCACACGAGGCCCTGAATTTATCACCAGAACTGGGAAGTGGGGGATAGGAAAAAAAAATAAACCCATAAGTTTTTATAGGTATAAGGGACATGCCTCCTTTAAAAACAACTAAAAATAAATTAAGCTACCTGAAGATCCAGCTTACCCTTTCCAAGAGACTCATTTCTTGAAATTCTGGACTTGTGTTAGACAGCCGTTGCAAAGTATGGGTCAAGTCATATGTTGTTGAAAAGTAAAATCCATCCATACTCAACACATGGTTTAGCATTGCTAGGAAAGTTTTATTATCTTGTAACTGCAAAGGTGAAAAGAAAGTTCAATAGCACCTGAACAGAGATGGGAAATAGTCTATAAACGCTATAGGTATTGAACTCACTTGGTATAGGTATAGCCTCCTCCCTTTGATCTCCACAACTATCACTCTAAAGCACAAGAGTTGGGTTTTTGTTTTTCGAGACAGGGTTTCCTGTGTAGCCTGGGCTATCCTGGAACTTGTTCTGTATCCCAGAACAAGTTCTCTGGCCTTGAATTCACAGAGATCCTCCTGTGATCCTTCTGCCTCTGGAGTGCTGGGGCAGAAGGTGTGTACATGGCCACCACCGCCTGTCCAGAAGAGTTTTTTAAGAAAACACAACCACCAGATGTGAGGGCAATTTGGCTGTGTTATCTGTCACCCCACTGATCGCCAGAGTTGATTCAGCTGATCCTGCTGGCTAGGCGGGTGTCCCCTTCCTCCTTCACTATTCCATGTGCATGCCTCCTGAAGCTGCACACACACTCAGCTGAAGAGGCAGACCTTCCCCAATAGAGGAGGACCAGTCTTTAGTCAAGGGTACATGAGTAGCTGCGCTCCCCTGCGCTCAAGAAAACACCACCACCTTAGATACAGCACAGTCTAGTGTGCAATACTTCCCAGATTCCCTCTGTCCTTCACTACCCACCCTGTTTGGGTCTACCATCGCTATCCTCATTAGCAAATCAAACACACAAATCAAGAGATGAGCATTATCCTCACTTTCAGAAAAATTCACTGATTTGGGCTGGATAGGAAATAGAGTCATTTTTCACTTAAACAAAGAATATAAAGCCTATTAAAAGGAGTATTTCCTTTATTTTAGAATAATAATTTTAGCTGGCTTTCCCAGTTAAAAACAATATTGATGTTTTTAAAAAAAAACAAATTTGTTCCGAAAACAAAAATATTGTCAAGGTTTGATAATGTTTAATAGTTATTAAATGATTAACATGTAAACATATACATTACAAATGCATATGTATTTTTTAATTTAAGTACAGACTAGCAAAAGCAAAATAAAACTGTAGTAAACAGCACAAAATTAGCTTTATGGCTTGATGACAAATCCAAGAAAATATTCCTGAGTAGTTCTACTTTTATTTCATGTGTGTACATATGTGTTGGTGTGCATAGGTGTGTGAGGGTGAGTATGGAAGCCAGAGAATGACTGTGTTATCACTCAGTACACTTTTTTATAACTTTTATTAATTTTAAGTGTATGAGTGTTTTGCCTATATATGTATGTGTACCACGTGTGAGTCTAGTGCAAAAAAAGGCATCAGATCCCCGGAACTGAAGTTACATATAGTTGTAAGCCACCTCCCGCAAGAGCAATAAGTGCTCTTAACCACTGAGACATCTCTCCAGATCGCACCATCTATCTTTGTTGAGCCCCGGAACTCAAAGACTGGCAGAGGCTGGCTGGTCAACAAGGGCTAAAATTCAACCGTGTCTGTCTCCCCATCACCTGAGATTACAAATGTAACCATGTCTGGATTTTTACTGAAGTTCTAGGGATCAAACTCAGGCCCTCATGTTGGTAAGGAAGTGCATTAAAGACTGAGCTCTAAGCTTCATGCTTATTTATTTAAAATATTCTCATGGAGAATGAACACACTAATATGTTAGGAAAAAGGAAATTCTAAAGTATAAAAAAGCATATATTACAGGTTTTTTTTTTTTTGTTTTTTTTTTTTGTTTTTTTTTGTTTTTTTTTTTTTTTNAGGGTTTCTCTGTGGTTTTGGAGCCTGTCCTGGAACTAGCTCTTGTAGACCAGGCTGGTCTCGAACTCACAGAGATCCGCCTGCCTCTGCCTCCCGAGTGCTGGGATTAAAGGCGTGCGCCACCACCGCCCGGCTCATATATTACAGTTTTAATTGGTAAAACAGGGTTATGATTTGGCATTTTTACAGATAAGGCATATGTTTTGGAAAAACAAGTCTTGTAGAAACAAACAAGGCATTCTCCTCCCTGAGGATAAGATGGCTGTTGGGAGTGGGAAAGACATTTTCTGGTAAACTGCCCATATTCCTATAAAATTAACCATAATTAAATACATTGGTTCACACGCAAAAAGAAAACCAATACCCTTTTTAAAAAATAGAACCAGGAACTTGGTACATGCCTTTAATCCTAGCACCCAGGAGGCAGAATAAGACGGAGCTCTATGAGTTCCAGGCCTGTTGGGGCTACATAGTAAGGGCCTTATCTCACCAGAAAAACAAACAAAAAACCAAAAAACAAGCAAACAAAAAAACAAAACAAAAACTAAGGTATAAAATATTTTTTTTAAGGCACAGCCTTTAATCCCAGCACTTGGGGCGCGGGGAAGTGGGGGCAGAGACAGGTGATCTCTGTGAGGTTGAGGCCAGCCTGGTCTACAAAGTGAATTGCAGGACAGCCAGAGCTACACAGTAAAGGAGAGGGCACATTTTAAAAGAAAAACCCTTGTAAATTACTTTGGAAACAAGCATTCTGGAGAGTTCTAACTTTATAAACTCAATAATCAATTCTAGAAAAAGTAAGTTTCAAAACCTGAAAAGAGGATTGGTAGATGTTTCAGTGGGTACATGGCTTGTCATACAAGCATGGGGACCGGAGTTCAGACTCCCAAAACCAACCTAAACCTGGGCACGTTGATGTCATCCATAATGCTCCTAAAGTAAGGTGAAAGGTAGAAATGGAGAATCCCTGGAAGCTCACGGGCCAGTGTATGTGGAGACAAACAACTAGAAACCTGTCAGGATCAGTGCCTAAAATTGTCCTCTGACCACTACATGTGGACTATGCACAAGTCTACCAGTCTAAACTCTTGGGGGCGGGGGGGGGGGCAAGAGAGATCATACATCAGAATCGCAAATCCAATTTGCAAAAATGTCACCATATTTCAAGCAAAAAAAATACCTTTGGAAAATAAGTATTGTCAATCTTCACTTTGTACAGTGTAAAAAATGACCATGTTATCTTAAATCTTAATAACATAAACTACTTTATATAAGCCACTTGAAAAAGTGATTGTTCTGAACCTTTAAGGATTTTGTGAAAATATTAAACAATGTTCTTGGGGATGAAGAGTTGGCTCAATGCCTAAGAGGACTCTGGCTGCTCTTCAGTTATCAGTACCTACGGTGGCTCACAATCATCCACGACTCTAGTTCCAAGCGATTCAATGCATTTTTCTGACCTCTGCAGGCACCAGGAACACATGTGGTACACATACATACATGCAGGCAAAACATTCATACACATATAAAAAAGCCACCAAAGATGTTCTTATTTTAAGTTATAAACGAATCAAAAAGTGAACAGTGAAACTACTATTAGCAATGTATTTAATGAATGACAAGAGTCCCACCCACAGCTCACTGATCCTCATGCTCCAGTCTCCAAATGCTAGAATTACAAGCATGTGCCACTACACCCAGTAGTAGGTAAATTATAATCAAAACTATCAGAAATATAAAAATTGGAAATATTTTACTTTGTTAAAAATTTATCAAGAAACCTGAGCAGCACCTGCCCATTGCTCCTTATCTATTCTGACACTGGTAAATGTTACAAACTGTTCTGAGTCTTACATGAGTTTTTACTATTTTATCCTTTGCACTTTGAACGCCATGTCATTCTTCTGGCAATTCCTTTAACAAAGTGTGTTGCAGTTGCACCTGCTCTTCCTTTCGGGCACAGCCACTCCACTGTGCTGGTGACTTCATTACCCTGTCTTTGTACCCAGTCCCTAGACTGTGTCCAATCTCAGATCACTCTGAGAGCTGCCATTTGTCTGTCTGCGCTTTTATCACTAAGTTACTTCCTCAGTCAATCTACCATGGTCACTAACATTTACTCCGTGTTGTTAGGGGTCTAGTGTTAACTAAACTAGGTAACTAAGTTACTTCCTCAGTCAATCTACCATGGTCACTAACATTTACTCCATGTTGTTAGGGGTCTAGTGTTAACTAAACCAGGTAACTAAAATCTGTGGACAAAGGAGCGGGCAAAGGGAAGACTATGTGAAAATATATACACATGTTCTGTATACACACTGTGTGTGTGTGTGTGTGTGTGTCCGTGTCCCAAATGATTAACAGTGAAGAAAACTTTCTTCTAGAAGAAAAAAGGAATAAAAAATTTCAAAAGTATCTAATATTTTTCTATAGAGAATATGAAGTTAAGGCTGAGTATTGAGTTCCTGGTCATTCTATTTGTGTCTTTTTCTCCATAAAGAACTTCATAATTTAAAATTTTCATTATTTAAAAATAAAGCCAACAAAATATGAGCTTTAAAAAATATTTTAAATGATTTTTTTAAATGTGTATTAGTGTTTTGTCTGCATATGTGTCTCTGTGAAAGTGTCACAACTCCTGAACCTGGAATTATAGACAGCTGTGAGCTGAGAATTGAGCTTAGGTCCTCTGGAAAACCAGCCAGTGCTCTTAACCACTGAGCCATCTCTCCAGCCCCTTAGAAAAAGACAGTTTTCTTAAAAAAAAAAAGAAAAAAAGAAAGAAAGAAAGAAAGAAGGAAAGGAAGAAAAAACAATGAATAAAAAATATTTTTATAGATAAGTAGAAAGTTAGTAGAACAATTCATTCTATAGGTTGTTTAATAACTAGGTTTATAAGAAATCCATCTACATTTTACAGCCCCCTACTCCATGGAACTTTTGAGTTTTGCAATTAATAACTGCTTCTGAATTCTTACCTGAATATCAGTCAAGTGCAACATTGTCTTCTTATAAGAAAGAACATCAAAATCTGTGGCTTTCCAGATTACATGATTAAAAAATTCACCTACTTTAATCTTTTTGGTAATGACAACAAGATAATTACCTGCAAAATAAATAAATAAATAAACACAGAAGTGAGGCAAGCTGGGTTCAGAGCAGTGCCAGAGCCGATGCTCAGCATGGGTGAGGGGGCCCTGGGTTGAGTCTTAGCAGATCACAAACCCAACAAACAGAAACCACAAAGGAATGGTCCTTATCTGTAAACTTAAAAGCCTGGCAAAATGAGATTGTATTTAGCTACTCAGATAAAAGACCCATTTTTTTAAAAGCATTCTTAAAATTTATGAATATAAAGAGTAATATATTATTTGAAATTTTTCTCTTAAAAGGCCATTTTTTTCCTCAAAAAGAGAAAAGCAAACCTTTTGAACTGAGCTTAGCTGATAGAGAGTAGAGACAGAAAATATTTTTTTCCAAGCTTGTGCCTTAAAACACCAGAAGTCATAAGACCTAGCGAGTGCAGGGCAGTCTTCCCTGCACCGTTCCTGTGTCCTGACCACTCTCAATGGTGGACAGACGTGCTGGGGCAGTGCACCTAACCAGATACTGGACATCAACATCATGACAGCCTACGCACAATATGCCAGTCTTTACCCCGGCAACCCCTTCCCTCATCATTAAGCACAGTTCCCTCCCTTGCCCTTTCTTTTTTAAAAATGATAACAGAAGCTGGGATCTTAAACGATAGTTACACACTACCACCAACCTATATTCCCAGCTCTCGTTATATGAATTCTTAAGATCTGTTCAACGTTTTACCTCCAGCTGCCCTGCACAAGTTTTCCTGTATATAAATCTTTCCTAAAAGCTGTAACACTGCTATAATATCTTATTACTTGTATACCTCTATCACTAAACTGTGAACTAATTGCAAGAAAATGGAACATTTGAAATCTTTTATAACTTTCATCTGGCTTAGTGACTTAAGTAAAAACAAAGCAAAAATAAGAACATTTTAAGAGTTCAATAAAATGAAAGTCAAATGAAAATCTACCTTCTTGCACATACCTATAATCCCAACACTTGGGAAGCAGAGGCAGGATAGTGAGTTGGAGGCCAGCCTTGAATACAGAAAGAGTTCAAAGCCAGCTATAAATATAGATTCAAACCACAGGTCAAATAAACAAATACTTTCTTAATAACTCGAACCAAGTGTCACACTGGAACATAGCTGTCCTATCAGTGTAAGGTTGAAGGTACAGAATATTCTGATCAATGCATTAATTTTTTTTAAATGGGCTGGGCATGGTGGTCCATGCTTTTAATCCCAGCACTTGGAAGGCAGATGTAGGAGGATCTCTGTGAGTTCCAGATCAGCCTGATTTATACAGCAACTTCCAGGACAGTTAGCGCTATACAGAGAAACCCTCTCTCAAACAAAAATTAAATGTTCTTAGAATTTATTAAAATTGCCAGGTGGTGGTGGTACACACCTTTAATCCCAGCACTTGGGAGGCAGAGGCAGGCAAATCTCTGTGAGTTCAAGACCAGCTGGTCTACAAGAGCTAGTTCCAGGACAGCTGGGACTGGTTATACGGAGAAACCCTGCCTCAAAAACCCAAAATAAAAATAAAAAAAGGAATGTATGAAAATTTAGGAGCTTTCAAATCCAGTTAATCAAACATGAAATTTTTCTTTTAAAAAGAGTACTTCAGGCTGAGTAGTGGTGGTGCATGCCTTTAATCCCAGCATTTGGGAGGCAGAAGCAGGTGGATCACTGTGAGTTTGAGACCAGCCTGGTCTACAGAGTAATTTCCAGGACAGCCAGGGCTACACAACAGAGAAACCCTGTCAGAAAAAAAACAACCACTCGCCACCACCCCCCCCAAAAAAAATCCAGAATATTTCAGGGTGATAAATAAAACTGTTTGGAGAATATTATTTTTAGAAACTGAGGACAAATACCTAACCTAGAGATTTACCTAACAAAGGACAGGAAGAACATTTTTTTCTCATTATCTAATGTTATCAATTTAATTACCTTCTTTCCCATCTTGGCTTATTTTCTCTTACCTGCTACCAGATGGATTGTGCCCAGTATCCCAAATATTGGTCTTGTAACAGCTGAAGGGGGGACATCTTTTTTGACTTAAAAAGAAGAAAAGAGAAAAACTCAACAACAAAATAGAAATTTAGTTTGAGTAACTTCAACTAAATCAATCTGTATAATTTGTTCTAAAAAACTAGCTTTTCATTAATATCAGACCTCCATTTCTGCAGAACATACAATATAGGTGTCCATGTGCTATTAAAGAAGATGGTTTCAAAAACAACATATTTCAGTTTCCTCGTTTGTAATGTTGCCAGAAGACTAAGTACTATCTATCCTTTAAGAGTAAGCAGAAATAAGGATTAGAGAAGAGTTCTCAATACTACTAACAGAATATGAAACCAGAACTGCCCATCCATGTCTGAGATTCAAGAAGGCAACCTCCTAACCCTGATGTCTATCAATGACATCTTAGAGATTGCACTTCACAATTGTTAAACTTTCAGCCAGTATGTTTCACAGAACACATTTTATAGTACTCGTGAGAATTCCAGATCAAACAAGGATTTTCTGCTGGATTCAAATTCAAACACCACTATTCCAGCTCCCACAGTCACGTGAGAACACAACTCCGAGGGGCTGGCAGTAAAGGAAGCAGTCTCTCTCTAACACAGGGCTCTCCAAACCTACGTGCCTAGAAAACTTTGTTTTATTAAGCTTATTTTTTCCAGCTTTCTTTTGATTTATCAACCTGAATCTCACTACTGTAAACTCAAGTCCTGATCTTTAAAATCAGTCACAGGAGTAATTCTGTTATTCTAAATAACTAGTTCTAAATAAAATGCTAAAAATGGTCAAGATCCATTATGTTAGTCCTTAATAATTCAACTGATTTGATAATAATATTCTGTAATTACCTAGTATGAAAACTAGAAATGAGTTCTAGGATAGCCTGGGTTACATAGCAAGATTGTACCTACAAATAAATAAAGAGGAAAAGAAGGAGAGTGTCTGAGCAAAAAAGCAGCTCAAGAGACAGACTATTTTGCTTTGAATATACTGAAATTATTTGGCAAATCAAATGTACTACTAGTAGAACAGTAAGATTTATGGGCTATAGAGCACAGTAGTAATAAAACTGTAATAATTATCAAAACATGTTAGTTTTACATGTAAGCAAAATAACCTATTTTCTAAGGCCACAGTTTGCATTCCTACTGGTAAAGAGAAACTGGCTGAGAAACAGCTGGTAAGTTAGCCTCTCATTATCACTGACTTTGTATCAAAGTATTTCACTTTCTGAGGACTGTTGGTATCATCTTAGATGAAGCACATCTTGACCATTAATATTTCAGTCTACTAAATGGAGCTTCAATCTCTACCTACACGTAAAGTCATTGCTAGTCCAAAAATAAATGAGAATACACTTTACTAAAACACTTACAAACACTAGCTCATCACTAATGCATAAAGAAATAATATGTTGAATGATACAATGCATCTCTGAAAGAATATTAATAAGTTAAAACCAATCAGCTACCTTGAGAGAAACCATCAAGCAAGAGACAGACAGAACATGTTAATTATCAACCTAAAGCAGAACTCTAATGACATTTGTCAAAGAAAAACTGTCTAAGGTACTTATAGAAATAACCAGTTACCCAAACAAATGGAAAGATTAGCCATCTTTTTATTATTAAACTACTGAAAATATTTTTATATCTTATTTTACCTACTCACACAATATTTACTAAATACCTAGTCTGGTAATTCAAATCTAATCTTTTCTTTAAGATAGGGTTTTAATATGTCCCCTGGGTGGTTTGGAATTTGTTATGTATTTATTCAGGTCACTTCACGCTGACTTGAATTCACCAAAGAGTTTCCTAAAAATAAGAAACATATAACTGCTTGGAAGTGAACTACAAATTTTAAATCAATGAAATATGACATTCTAATATGAGTATCCTGGTACTGAACAAATGAAATATGAAATTCTAATGTGCTACTACTTGGTGCTTAACCAATGAAATTAAAGGTTCTAATGTGCTATTGCCCGGTACATTACTTTGCCATCAAAATTATTTAACATTAATTTCTTCAGAACTCAAATAGTTCCATACACACAACTGGAGAAAGAATATTTTTCACACCTAAGGGAAGCAAAAAATAAAATTGGATTTAAAAAAAAAAAGCATTGCTTGAAACATTTAAAGTTTCAGTCGGTGAAATACACTTTCTTTTCTTTGTTTAAGTACTCTCATAGTTATGAAACTTTCCAAAACCAAACAAAGCAGCTGTGCAAGCTCCTCACACTTAAAGCAGAAACACCTTCTTCACTCTTGACTGTCAGTCTGGACATTGAAATCAAAGCTATCAGAAAACAAACAGGGAAACGCAGAAAGAATTCTGGCCTAGACATGGTAACACACACCTATAATCTCAGCACTTGGGAGGTAAAGGCAGGTAGACCCGACTTCTGGGTCACCCTAGGCTACATGAGCTCCAGAACAGCCTGAATTATACAGCAAAACCCTTTCTCAAAAAACACCTACCCCCAAACTAACTGAGGTAGCAAAAGTTAAGTTTTCTAATAAGAAGGCATTCGAAGAGGATCCTAATGATGCGTCCCTGACAGTCTTAATTACTGTAATCTCAATGCTGAGTCTTTCTGGGAATCTCCGAAACTAAACATACCTGCAAGGGTGACCTCCGTGGACACGCGGTCAATGGTGAGCACATCACCTGCTCCATCGTCACAAGCTTCCACATAAAACTTTTCAGGTGTGATATGCCTAAGAAGAAAGTGACAAGCATAAATAAGTCAAATAAAGCCATGACGTAAAAAGTTAGTACAGCCAGGCGGTGGTGGTGCACGCCTTTAATTCCAGCACTTGGAGGCAGAGGCAGGTGGAGCTCTGTGAGTTTGAGGCCAGCATGGTCTACAGAGCTAGTTCCAGGACACCTATGACTGTTAAACAGAGAAACACTGTTTCTTGAAAAACAAAAACAAAAATTATTACAACCAGGTTTTCATGCAGTATAAATCACTACTTCTAAACAGATGGTACTGCTAAGTTCAGTATCCTTCTGAATTTACTGTAATTTTTTTCATTTGTGTATTTAATGCTATAAGATTTTAATTTTGTATAAAGCCATCAATTTGAATCACTTAAGAAAAGAATAATCTTCTCTAATGTATTAATTCAGCACCACGGGAAAGGTAATATAGCATAATAACAGCACAAAGTACAGAGCCATAAAATGTGGGACCATACACACAAATTTGTCTTTACTGTTCATAATTCCCTTACAATAAGGGAATCAACGCATGCACAGCATGAATTAAATGAGCCAGTTTTGGGGACCTAGGGCCTGTTAAACACACAGTAAATTAGATGCTGTATTAAGGGCTGGGGACACAGTTCAGTGGACAAGTATTTGTCTTGTATGTGCAAGGCCCCAAGTATCATCACCAGGACTAAATTATTTAAATACGTAACTAAAACAGATTTGTGCTAGCTAAAATGTTAAATTTTTTTTAAATAAATTAAACTTTTGCTTTATGTATACCTTCCTGAAAAAAAAAACCCTTCATTTTATAAAAAAGACAACAATAAAATAATAGGGACAAAAAATGAGAACCCATTATGATACACAATTTTGTACCCAAAGTCTAACAAATGAATATAACAAAACAAAACAAAAACAGTTTCTCAAGAGATAAACTGGATAGATCTGCCAACTCAGCATAGCTAAGGGCTAACTCTGGAAATGTTAAACAGTGGGCAAGCCTTACCTCACAGTCACTCTAGGGTCACCATAGGCAGAGTCCCCGCCCCACCAGGTCTGTACTGTTGATTCACCAGACTTCAGGTTTGTGTGTGAGAGCAATCTCGGGCCTTTTCCTCCTCTTCCCTCCCATGACTCTGCCACACTTTGTCAATGAAAAATCTTACACAGCCATCTACTGACATTAATTTTCTATTTACCTAGTAAGTTATCTAGTGTTACAGAGATGTGTCTCATAGCAGAATATACTGTATACTTACTATTTCTGACTGTCAGTTTCCTGAGAAAAAGCCAATCCTTGATTATTCAAATACAACTAACATCTATTTGTGGGTTATTAGTTACTAAACTGTTAATATTAGACTAGGTTCTTTCATTTTAGGGAATATTCTAAGAGAATGAATATCAAGCAAAATACTATACAACAAAGCAAACAAAATGTCAGTATTTAGTGCTTTGTTCCCCTTGACCACCAGATCTATTTCACCGAATGGGCACATCGCCATCCCGTCATTCCCTTTGGATAGGTATCTGGGCTGGGTTTTGGCTTTGGGATATTAGTAATGAAGGTGCCATGAACAATCTTGAACAAACAGTCACTGTGTTCCTATCTACTTAGTAACTACCCAGAGTGGCATGGTCAAGCCCAACCAGGACAGTCCATGTGTGTTTAACTTGTGCTGAAGAAAGAGGAAAATGAAGACTGTGTGCACAAGAAAACTTCCTGGGGTGGTGGGTGCATTCTGTATCTTAACCCAAGCAGTGAGGTCTAAAAGTCTCAACATTTACCAAACTGTGTATTTTAAATATGTGCCATTGGCTACATGAACTAGATGCCAATATTTAATGAATATTTTCAATAAAAAGAAATTAAAAAAAAACACAAAGAAGTACTCAAGCAAAACAAGACTTTGTGGCAGTCTGAATGTAACAGGCCCCCATAATCTCATAGGGAGTGGCACTATTAGGAGGTGTAGCCTAGTTTAAGTAAGTGTGGCCTTGTTGGAAGGGCTGTGCCATTTGTTGGGTAGGTTCTAAGGTCTCCTTGGCTCAACCTTCACTCAGTGTGACACTCAGGTCACCTTCCTATTGCCTTCTGATCAAGATATAGCCAGCACCACATCTGCCTGCAGGCTGCCACGTTCTTGCCATAATGACAATGGACTGCGCCTCTGAAACTGTAAGCTGCCACCTCAATTAAATGTTTTCCTTTATGCTGTGGTCATGGTGTCTCTTCACAGCCATAGAAACCCTAACTAAGACTGGGACTGGCATGGTGGAAGAAGAGAATCACCTCTCAAAAGCTGTCCTTCAGCCTTCATAGGCTCACCATGGCATGCATGTACACTCACACAATCACCTAAATGTTTTTTTAAAAAATTAGCTGCTTAAAAATTCTGTTTATTTATAAAGCTATGAGTATATGAAAAGTAAAAAGCCCCTAATCCTAATAAGGCAGAATGGAGATGGCTTTAGAAGACAGGTGTATACAGACCACACTTTAATTTCCCAGTCACCTAGACCAGAATAAATGCACAGAAACTATATTACTAACAACATTGTGTTTGGCCTGTGACTCAGGTGTATTTCTAGCTAGCTCTTACATCTTAACCCATTTCTATTAGTCTATGTATTATCACATGGCCATGGCTTACCTCATTTTCTACATGTCTTGTTTCTTCAGCAGCTGGCTGGCATCTACTTGACTCCACCTAAT
>NW_026067921.1:663254-684560 GCF_014885135.2 Alexandromys fortis
AATATATATATATGTTCGGATTTCCTGCCTGGCTGCTAAGTCCCTGGCCAGAACAGCTTTATTCATCAACCAATAAAAGCAACACATATACAGAAGGACATCCAATATCATCTCCCCTTTTCTGTCTAATTAAAAAGAATTTTTAACTTTAACATAATAAAATTACATATATAAAAAAGTTATCAAGAATCATTGTTATAATATTTAGTCTATTTGTATTAGGCAAAAATTAAAGAAAATATTCTATCATCTATCTTATCTTTGTGAGTTTAACGTTTCGTATCTAATTTATCTTTTATCATAACTAAGTAACACTATAACTATCTAGACTTCAACTCCATCAAAGATCCCAGAAGGATATAATACTACCTAAGTAAACAGAAAGTACACTGTAAGCAACTTCCAAAGTTTTAGAAACGACAGAGACATCTTGTTGCCCAGACAGTCACCAAAAGTTCTTTTGTAATGTTGGGACATCCATCTTCAGCCTACACGCCCATATATGGCAGACTTTTCAGTGAAGCAGGAAGTTTAAAGATCCATTCTGGGAAGTTGGGTGGTCAGATGTGGCAGGAAGCCACGGGTGGCAGTAGCTCAAACATGGGGTAAAGCTGCACAGTAGGCAGGTAGTTAAACCGAGCCATGTGGGCACAGGCTGGCAGGAAGCTGCCAAGTCGTGGGGTTGCTGGAGGAGTAGCTCAGCTTCGTAGGGCAGGAGGAGGGGGGCAGTGGTGTGGTTTCAGGCCATGTGGGTGCCAAATTGTAGTAGTATCAAAGAGTTCCACAATAGCCCAGAATGGAGTATAGCAAAGGTTTATTATTTGGGGATAAACTCACAGTAAGGGTAGCAATCCACAGTCTTCTGTGTGCACTGGGCTGGAGTTGGGAACTGAATCCAGGAGGGAAAAGTGGCCATGCACGCTTTGCTTTTCGTCTGCACCTATAGTACATGAGACCACACCCAAAGTGGGCCGGTATCTTAATGGTTATTGGCTGAATGAGTTCCCACAACAGTCAGGAGATGTGGATAATACTCTGCTACTTCTGGCAGCCATATTTACAACTAAAAGTTTGGACAGTTAATCCACAGACAACAATGTGATGAAGAAATGATAGCTTTATGGAAAATTATTTATAGAGGTAACTGTGGTAGGCAGAATTCTAAAAAGTTACCCTAAAATTCTTACTTATTGATTATGTAGACACTGTCCTAAAGAAGGAATTAAGTTTACTTATAGACTGTTCTTAAAAGAAGATAAGTGGTGGTGGTTGACACACACCTTTAATCCCAGCAACTGGAGAGGCAGAGGCAGGTGGGTTTCTCACAGAAAAATATCTCAAAAAAACAAAAAATAAAAATAAAAGGGGGTAGGGTTAGACCCAATATGATCTTGTTAGTCAGAAAAGCGGCAGAGAGAAGAGTTTCATCCTGAAAATGGCTTAGCCAGTTACTGATGGCTCCTAAGGTACAAGGACAGGAGAGGGGCCTTGAGAAGCTAAGCCCAATCTCAGGCTGACAGCCCAAAGAAAATGATGACATCGGCTCCTCTACCACAAGTAGAGAGACAAGAGACACCAATATAAATGAATTTGAAAATGAATTCTTAGCCGGGCGGTGGTGGCGCACGCCTTTAATCCCAGCACTCAGGGGACAGAGGCAGGCGGATCTCTGGGAGTTCGAGGCCAGCCTGGTCTACAAGAGCTAGTTCCAGGACTGGCACCAAAGCTACAGAGAAACCCTGTCTCGAACCCCCCCCCCCAAAAAAAGAAATGAATTCTTCCTTTAGCCTTTAGTCCTGAACACAGCTGTTAAAGCCTTAGTTATGAGATATAATATGCAAGGTTTGCTTTCTACTGCTGTGATAAAACAACATAGCCAAAAGCAACTTAGAGAGGAAGTCAAGGCAGGAACTAAAAGAGACACCATGGAGGAATGCTACTTACTGGCTTGCTCAGCCTGCT
Source organism: Alexandromys fortis (assembly GCF_014885135.2). Taxonomy (NCBI): domain Eukaryota; kingdom Metazoa; phylum Chordata; class Mammalia; order Rodentia; family Cricetidae; genus Alexandromys; species Alexandromys fortis. The sequence goes on from NW_026067921.1 coordinate 665,217, forward strand.
TTCATATACTACTCAGGACCACCTGCCCGGAGGTAGCACGGACCAGTGGACTGGGTCTCCCACATCAATTATTAATCAAAAAATGCCCCACAGGCTTACCTACAAGAAATTCTGATGGAAGCATTTTCTGAATTGAATTTCCACTTTCCCAATGACTCTAGTTGTAGGGGTACTAAAGAGTTCCACAATAGCTCAGAATAGAGTATATTTATTTGGGGACAAAATTCACAGTAAGAATAGCATGATCCATGTTCTCTGTGTGTGCTGGAAGCTGGGAACTGAATTCAGCAGAAAAAAGGGCCATGCACGCTTTTCATCTGCGATTATAGTACCTCCTTAGACCATGCCCAAAATGGGCTGGTATCAAAGGCTATCGGCTGAAAGAATTCCCACAACACCAGCTTCTGTCAATTTGACCAAAAAAACTAACCAAGATTTGTAGCTTATTGTAATTTGACAATAGGACACCAATACCATTTCCAACAGAACCAAGTAACATTCACCTTAACTCTTGGCCAGAATGTGCCCACAAGTAGACAGATGAAGGTTAGGAAACCTCTCCCTGGAACACTACAGATATGTTAGGTATAGTTAAAGCACAGTCTCTTACACGCACTGTTGATGGTAAGTTCTTTAAATTCTTATCTAAGCACACCTTCCTGTAAATAAGCAACGGTGCTGGGGAAACAAGACAATCTGACTTTCTAATTGCCAGCTCAGAAACTCTCACTTGCTGCTCTGTCTTGAGCAAAGAAAAAAAAAAAGGAAAAAAAGAAAAGGGGAGAGAGAGGGAGAGGGGAGGAAAGACAGACAGACAGAAAAAAGAAAAACACTGACCATTTTGAACACTTCATGGACATTTAGGGAAGCTACAGAAGGTCTAAAGCTGCTTGCTCTGGCTACCGAGAGTGCAGCACCAGCCATGTTGGAGAGGGCAGCACTTCTTTAGTAACTAGCAGAGGGCTTCTGTTGTGATCCATGTAAACTGGATAGTGGCAGAGATAAAGGTCTGTGGCTGGCACAAATGCCCCTTCTGTGGCTCTACAAGTAGGTTGGTTGTTGGGGTCACTTGGTGAGATTAATAAGAAACACCTCACCCTACTGTGCTGCCCTACTGTTGCCAACATTAGGCACCCCCAAATTGTCCCAAGTGGCATTTTCTTATCATTAGTAATACAGCAATGATTATTCAATATAATGTCAGAGATCAAATGATGATTAAGGCGGAGTTCTAGCACAAGAGCCCTTGGTCTTAACTCTCAGAGAGATGCTGCTAGAACCTAAGTTGCAGATTCTGCCCTATTACTATTCTGATAATACAATTATAATGTTCTCTCTTATTTCTTCCACATTTATAAACAAACACATTTTTCAGGTTTTGAACACAAAATCTACCTGGTTTAAATCAAGTAAGGTCAGACCCAGTTTGATGGCGCACACCTTTAATCCCAGCACACAGAAGGCAGAGGCAGGAGGATCTCTGAGTTTGAGGCCAGCCTGATCTACATAGTGAAGGCCAGACCAGCCACAGCTACACAGTGAGATCCTGTCTCAAAATTAAATTAGAATTCTGGTATTGAAAACTTATACTAATTTGCATGGAAGAAAGCGTAGATACAACAAAAACTAGAGGATGAACAGTAATGTATTCTGTATGAGAGGAAGGTACGTTTCAGTGCTATAATTTCTTTCATTGGTATTTGGTTTTCATCAGGTGAAATTTATCAATAAAAGTTTGCTTAATTAAAAATGGTATTCTAAGCTTGGATTAAAAACATGAACAAAGCTGTCAGCTGATATTTCCAAGGGCAGTAACTATGACTTAGGATCCTGCTAGACACAGAAGCACAGCGGTCATTTGCTCTTCCTGTGCCCTTTCCCTCTGCTCATTCCCCACCACTCATTAACTGGCCTTAACTCTGATCTGAAATATAGCCGCTTATATAGCAAATTTTATGTTCCTTAGGCATCATTTCAAAAGCTGATGAGATTTTTTTAAATCAAGTACTTATAGTCAAAAATAAACAAATATTCCATGATGCAATTGTTGCTGACGTGCATGGTTTTACTGCCATTTGCTCTTACATCCTCACCAGTGGCCACACTCTGTAGACAAAGGTACTGGCTTTAGCCCACTGATGCTTTCACTGGCTTAGTGACAGAGTAAACAATTTTAAACATCATTTTCTTTTATCCTAGCCAAGAAAATGTTACTAGTAATATAACAATGGTCATTTAATACATATTCTCAGAAATTAAACTGTGGATTAAGGTAGACGTCTAGGACACCTAGGGCAAAGCTAACAGTGGGCTTCAGGTCTGACGCTACTCTTCAGGTCTACTCCGTTTTCCCCTTTCTTTCCTTCCTCTACCGATCTCCCTACCTTTTGGTGCCCTAATTTCTGACAGGTCAAAATTGAAAACTGATTTAAGAAGAGAGAAAAATATGTTGTCTGACGAGAAATTTAACTTTAACAAGTATCACGGAAGCCACATTCTGCCAGGAAGTTTTCAAACTTAACCCAGAAGCAGGTTATACTGCACTCTCAACTAAAAAATGCACAGCATAGACTTCATGGTAAATAAAGAACCTATCAGGTCTACGGCCCACATGTATCCCAAGATAGGTACAACTGTGACCCAACAAAACAAGACTATAAACCCACTAACAATCAGACTCCTCCAAACCAGATCTTAACTCCTCAAGCCCACTATGGTAGCCAGTATAGTAGTGCACCAGTAATCCTAGCACCTTTGAGACAGAAGCAGAAAGACGAGAAAGGAATTCAAGTAATCCTTGAGTTCAAAACCAATCTGGGCTCAGGAGAACCTTTCTCAAGCAGGATTCTCTATTATGACCTTCCAAAGCCTCCGCTGGACACAAACCTTTATCATCCGCGCCTAATTTCATAAAGAAAACTACAACTGAGCCACACCCTTCCCTCCACGCAAAACTGTGTGAATACTGAGTGTGCAGTGCAGTGAGCTTGGGTGGCATCTGCTCTCTGGGCTTCATCACATTCTTTTAATGCATAGCTGTGACAATGTTTAAGAAAAGTGAGTTCCCGAGGAAATAGTATTTCTTTCCCCTAAAGGTATGGATACTTCTTTTCAAAAGATTTGTTTTATTATTATTCAATTGTGTGTGTGTGTGTGTGATGTGGGAGTGTCATATCAATCTGTTGATTTCATTGGCTGAGCAATAAAGAAACTGCTTGGCTGGCCCTCACAGGTTAAAGCATTGGTGGGAGGATTAAACAGAATAGAGTGCTGGGCAGAAGAGGAAGTGAGGTCAGACTCTGCGCTGCTTCCAGAGGGACGGGACAGCCGCCATGCTCTGCTCTCCCAGGCAGCTGCAACCCACGATGGACTTAGGCTAGAACCTTCCCTTAGAAATGGGCTAGTCCAGGTGCAAGAATTAGCCTGTAAGGGCTAGAGTTCATGGGCCAAGCAGTTCTTAAATGAATACAGTTTGTGTGTTGTTATTTCGGGCATGAGCTAGCCAAGCGGCCGGGGTGTTGGGGACGCAGCCCCGCCGCCGCTCCTATTTCAACATGTGTGTGTGTGTGTGTGTGTGTGTGTGTGAGAGAGAGAGAGAGAGAGAGAGAGAGAGAGAGAGAGAGAGAGAGAGAATATGAGAATATGAGAATGAAGGTGCCGGTGGAGCCCAGAAGGCAGTTTTGAATTCCTTGGAACTGGAGACAAAGGCAGTTGTAAACCACCCTATGGGGGTGATGGGAAAAAACTCGGGTCCTCTGGAAAAACAGCAAGTGCTCTTAACCATGTACCATCTCTCCAGCTCAGGACAGGGTATTTTTTTCAGAAGCAAACTACCACCTGCTTCAGTATCTAACAGATATATCCACCATGTGGCTGAGAACAGCTATGAAAGCAACCTGATACACAATCCTAAACTTACCCAGCATATTTTTTGTTTAAAAGCAATTGGGCGTGTGTGTGTGTGTGTGTGTGTGTGTGTGTGTAATGCTTTTATTTATTTATGTATTTGCAGCTTAACAGCACAGTTCTCAACAGTGTATGCTGTAGATAAAGTCATTTTACAATGTCAAAATGATGTCAGATTCCTTTTTGTATGCTGTGAATATGTTTTATTACCATTGCTTAATAGAGAAACTGTTTGGGCCAATGGCTTAGTAGATTATAGCCAAGTTGGAAGAGATATATATATATAGAGAGAGAGAGTATATATAGAGAGAGTAGAGTCAAAGAGACACAATGTAGCTGCCGAAGGAGAAAGTCTCCAGCCAAAACCTCACCTGGTAAGCCACAGCCTCTTGGCAATACAAGGATTAGTAGAAATGGGCTAGTTCAAGATGTAAGAGCTAGCTAGAAATATGCCTGAATCATTGGCCAAACACTGTTGTATTTAATGTAATTTCTGTGTGATTATTTGAGTCTGAGTGGCCAGGAAATAAATGAGAAGGCTCTGCCTACAAAAAGCTAGATACACCTAAAAGTATTCTCTGCCCGTCCTAGGTTTTATGTTGGCTTACATTTAAAGAGAAGAAGGGTGGTGCAGGGTGGCTTTAATATTATCCAATAACGCATTTTTCTATTTTTGGGATTTCAGATTTACTGTGTCTGACATTATTCATGCTTATGTGAGAAGCCTAAAAAGTTAGGCATGTTCACCAATATCTATCATTGTAGCACTGGGAATGGTGAGGCAGGACAATCATGAATTCAAGGCCAGCCTGGGCTATATAGTAGGACTCTGTCTTTTAAAACATCAGCCAGGCAGTGGTGCTGCATGCTTTTAATCCCAACACTTGGGAGGCAGAGACAAGCAGATATCAGTGAGTTCAAGGCCTACAGAGTGAGCTACAGGACAGTCAGACTGTTACACAGAGAAACCCTGCCTCCGAAAACCAAAATGAAAAAGAAAAAAAGATTCTGTTTTCTATATGAAAAACACATACGCATACGTCAACTATTTTCTCTTACCAGGAACTCAGTTTTACATCTGGTTATCCACAGACTAAAGAGAACATCTGATAAGAAAGAGTCATTTGAATAATGCAATGGAATGGAAAGATCACTGGACTCTTGGCCAACTGTGCTTCAAGGTTGACTCTGCCACGGCTTAGTGCTTGACCTATGTGACCAGGACACCATGTGACAGTCTTCAATGAGAGCAAACTATATGTCAGCCTGTGACTTCGCAGAGGCACTGACGACGATAAACAGGAAAGGACTTAAGCCTCTGCTGCAGAAGAACACAAGCCAAATTATCCCAGACTCTGCTCTTCTTGAAGCAGTTTCTGGAGATTTGTGGAATAGACAATGCTCAAAGGTTCATGCTAAGCATTGAAAAGAATTAGAGAAGAAATCAACATTAAGGGACTGATCATGTTTTAGATACATTCAACCTTGTTGGATAAACAAAATATAAGTAACTATTATATCTCACATGACAAAGTGGCTCAAATAGTACTTTGGATTGGTCATTCTATCTTTCAGTCCTCTTGTCTATGAAAGAGTAAACAGAATGTGTAAATCATGGTGATATTTGATGCCCAGACCTTGTGACAATAAATCCTCACTTTTGGCTTGAAAAATAATAAAGGAGCTCAATGAAGGGAAACCAGATTCTCAGAGAAGGTTATCTAGGAAATACTTTGAGTACTTTGTCTACAAACTTTTCAACATTATGAATATAAACACTCCTATTTTCAGAAAAAAAGTTATTCACAGAGGCTGAATAATGTGCCCAGGATGCAAAGCTAGAACATTTAAGAAGTTAATTGTCTGTTCCTGAGTTCTCCCTTCTTCACTACAAATGTGGCTGACCAGCATGGAGACAGGAGGGATGAAGAAAGCACTCTGGCAGAAAGATCAAAATAAACCCAACATGAGCCAGGCAACGGTGGCACACGTCTTTAATCTCAGCACTCGGGAGTCAGAGGTACGTGGATCTCTGTGAGTTTGAGGCCAGCCTGGTCTACAGAGCTAGTTCCAGGACAGGCACCAAAGCTACACAGAGAAACCCTGTCTCGAAAAACAAAACAAAACCACCCAACATGAAGCTAGAAGAGGAGTAGCAAACTTTAGCATGACTTACAGGAGATAAAGTTAAAAGATCATAAAGAAATTAGAATTTAGGTGGGTAAGAAATGTGTGCTTGATCTTGTAGGTCAATAAAACGGAAGTGAAAATTCTAAGCTGAGAATTAGAAGATGAACAATACATATCTGGGATGGACTGAAGAAAATGTATGGCAATGTACTAAAGGTTATTATTTAATATTCAAACACTTCAACATTTAGTTAAGTTATATACCGTTTCATAGGGCTCTGTAGGCATTTTTTAAAAGTGGCTACTATGGCCTACCAATTCTTAAATAGGTAAGCAACTAATTCAACCTACAAATACCTCTAAAGCAGTATATTCTTTGTTCAAGGGCCATATTTAAAAGTTAAGTAGGAGGGTCAAAGAAAGGGTAAAAACAGATTCTAACTCACAAACCCTTTGCCCAAGAAAAACTTGCAACGAAGTTCTATCTTCACATTTATAGAAATATTCAAAACCTAAAGAATGATAGTGACTTCCATTAGCCCCAGATTCAGTTTCCACTTCAATACAATACATAACTCAAATTCAGTTTCTACTTCAACGCAAAACCATTGTTCCCACCACTAAATGATAAATTTTCCTTCTCTTTCATGTATACAGAGGATGTCTGCCTGTACTAAGGTCTGAACTGGGGAGACTTAGTGCCTTGGGCAACTCAAAAATCACTCTCCTAATTCTCAAGTTATCCATCTCAGTCTTTAGCTGCAGGAAAACGCAACAACATCCTGTAACCTAAAGCGGAGCTGCTTCAAGCTTAAACACACCTGAGACCTAGTATGGGATCATATTCAGCCTTTCAACAACTATCAGGTGGACAATAGCCTAATTTGCCAGTAACGTTCATGCGACTCCGGCCCAACACAGACCAAATACACTTTGCTTCAACTGTCACCAGTGAGGTGATTGTTCACTGTGCAAAGGAGAAATGGTTAAAAGAAGAAATGGGGAGGGTGGGGGTGCAGCTGGGGTTTTCAAAGAGAACTGTAGCAAGTGGAAGAGGGACAAAGGGTGAACCAAAAAACCAATTATCACCTCTTTTCAAAACACACAAGGCGTTGAATAGATGGCCTCCCTCCTAATTCTGCACACCTAACTTTATACTGAACTTTTTAGTTACTCATAAGGAGCACCCAAACTACATTTGTTTCTCTGCAAACGAATTAGAATGTCAATGTCTAAGTAACAGGGTATTCTAATTTAGCTTTCCAAAAGTTGTATTTGTTTCTGCTACTAAAGGCATTCCCAGTCTATGGTCCGTGACTTTCAAACAATCTCGAGGTAAATAATTAAAGCGATTAGGGTGAAAATATTCGCCCAATAAAGAGTGCAGGTGCGGAGAGTAACAGCATGAGGAACACCTCCTTTAGAACACAAACACATACACACAGGACGAGCCAAAGAGCTTATGTCTATTTCTGCAACTCTAAACAACCAACGGCTAGATCTCAAAACCTCAAGCACCTAGCTTTGCTAAAAAGTCAGTTTTACTGTGCCAAACTAGAGGCAAGCCCCTAGCTCTCAACGCAGACTGTAAAGCACAGTAAATTTGTCTGGCCCTTCGGACGACTCACTGAATTTCTGCTGCACCCTAAGAAGGTCTCGTCCTAGAGGCTCCCAGGCCCGGAAAGTCAGAAACCAAGGTCTGCTCCGGCGGCGGACGCCAAAGCACTCCCGGAGGTCCAGTCAATAAGGCCTCTCCGAGCAGCCACACCGACCGCAGCCTCCGCTAGAGCTGCGGGCCCCGGCTCGGCTCACCACAGTAGGCCCAGCGGCGGGCGAGGCTGCCGGACACCGGGCCTACGCTGCGGCCGTGCCGGACGAAGAGAGCCGAGCCCGCTCGCCTGGCCAATGCGGGCCGCGGCGCCCGCTCGCCCCGCAGCCCTTTCCTGTCAGCCCGCAGCCCACCGGACTCACAGCTTCAGCTGCTCGTAGGCCGCCGCCGCCATGGTGCACCAGCGCCTCCTTCCTCTTCTCTCCACCCGCAGCGGGGCCCGACACCACCTCGGATACGGTTACGGCTCCGGCGCGGCCGCTCTCTAGGTGCGGCAGCCCAAGGAGCCTCGGCCTGGTCCCACCCCCTCCCGGGACCGCCTCTCGGGAGAGCACGGAAGCCCGCGGCGGACAAACCAGTGCGCCAGCCGGGACCGCCGAGACACGCCTCCGACGCACGGATTGGAGCGAGGCAAGAACGTCGTGACGTCGCCGCCGGAGATTGGTGCAACGCGCTGCGGTGAGAGGCGGAGTCCCGGTTGTGCTGCTCTGAGCAGAGCGGCTCAACGAACCGACAAGAAGGGAGAACTGCAGGCAGGAAGCCTGTTGAAACTGCGTAATCGGAGATCAGCCATCGCGGAAAGAGGCCCTTCAGCACTGGGCCAGTGGCGCAATGGATAACGCGTCTGACTACGGATCAGAAGATTCTAGGTTCGACTCCTGGCTGGCTCGTAAAGTGCCTTTTTTCCCCCCCTCTCTACATAGTTGAATGTAGCAAAGCCGCCTCAAAAAGGATCGTAGTTAGAGTATCAAGGTCAAGTATCTTAAATTTTAATGCTACACAAAATACTGCTTTTTTTCTTCTTTTTATTTGCCATATTTGAAACCCAGGATTGTCTAAAACGGTTTGCAAATTTCCTAGCGCCCCCGTTCTTAAAGCTGCTCAGGAGTCTGTAAACCAGTACAGTTTAGAAAACACTCCTGAGAGTGGAGGTTCGCAATCAGGGACGTGCGTGGCCGAAGGCTCCCTGCAGGTGGAACACAAGGCGGCACTGACGCGAGAAAGGCGCTGCTTCGGCTCTGCAGCGCAATGGCGGGGCAGAGGACCCGGGAACTCTACAGGCGGCCTTGGCTAGTTCTGCCTGCAAAGACAACCCGGCCTCCATTCCACAAGGAAACCTTAAAACTTCAGGGACTTCACAGTAAGAGACCCAGAAAAGCGAGCGCATGACGATTCATTTTATGCGAGACCAGAGATAGTTGTGACCGAAAGGGGCGCAGCCTATTCATTTAACTAGTCATTCGATGATTAAGTCCTAGATAGCATAACCTAACACCCCAAGAGTTTATTTAAAATGTGCCAAATACAGGAAATTGTTGGGGACAGAAATAGAGCCGGGACAAGGGGTGTGACTCACTCTTGCAGCGCTGACTGACCTGGATGTAGACTAGACTGGTCCGGAACTCAAATGAGACCTGCCTGCCTCTGCTTCTAGAGCAAGACAGCAAACCCGGCTTCTACATTGTGGGGGTTTTGTTTGCTTATAATGAATTTATGGTGGCTTTTGCTTTGGTTTGTCCTTAATTTGTGTGTGTGTGTGTGTGTGTGTGTGTGTGTGTGTGTGTGTGTGATTTAAGGTCACCATTAAATATTCCTTGAAGATGTTACATAAGAAAACTAGGTATTTTAAGCATAAATTTTATCGTGGAGATGAGTTGTTGCCAGTTTTGACACTTATAAAATGACACTGGCTGGGCGGTGGGAGCGAACACCTTTAACCCCAATGCTGAGAAGGCAGAGGCAGGCGGATTTCTGTGAATTTGAGGCCAGCCTAGTGTTCAGAGCTAGTTCCAGGGCAGCCAGGGGTGTTACACAGAACCCTATGTCCTCCACCACCTATCTCCGCCCACCCAAAAAAAAAAAAAAGGAGGAGGAAAGAGGAAGGACGATAAGATTTGGATGTCTTCCATTTGTGTGTTTGGGGGGTTGTCTTATATAAGACAGCAGGCCTTTACCTGGCTATGGAAGATGGAATTGGAACTCTAGATTCTACACGCTCCCAAATGTTGAGATTACAACCATGCACCCACACCTGACTCAAATGTTCTTGCTTTAAGATGTTCTATTTGGGTTAGCCAGGTAGACATTTTAAAAGTCCATTTCCTAAGCATTTAGGTTTTTGGTAGATATTTTCAAATCGCTTTGTGGAAGAACTAAAGCAATATGCCTCCTGTCGCCAGCATGTTTCCACACATGCTAAAAACATTAGACATTTTTACATACATATAAATTAGATATTCAGGTCTTACATGGCAGCATATACCTATAATACTACAATTGGAGAGACAAGGGTATTAATTTTGGGGCCCTGTCTATAAATAGATAAATAAATAGGGCATTAACATACAAATATAGTTATAAATTGTAGTTTCTTTGCAGTTATAAGTGAAAAACTCTACTCCCTTTTTATTTCTATTTCTTGGCCTGATGATTATTTTCTCTTGGTGTATTCAATTTTTTTCTCACTAACTTGAGCTCTAAAAATATTAATTTCCACTTTGTGTACATGTGTATGCGTGCACATGCACTTGAGTGCAAGCGCTCCAGAAGGCTAGAGATATGAGATCCGCCTGGAGCTGGCTGGATGACATCCACCAAGGCAGGTGCTTGGGACAGAACTCGGGTCCCCTGCAAAAGTATAGTAGCTCTTTTGTTGTGTACAGTCTTTCTGCCAGTTTATCCTTGTTTAATTTTTCACTCATATAATATTCACTCATATATAGATCCTTTTTAAATTGTTTTGTGCTTGTATTACTTTTACCATAATCTGCTTATACTTTATCTTGATCATTTTGATGTAACTAAATCTTGCAGTCTTAAAACCTGTCAAACTGATCAATCACTCAGTGTTTCTCTAAGCATTTTATTTAGGAGGTGGTGGCGCATCTCTTTAGCCCCAGAACTAGGGAGGCAGACACAGGTGGATCTCTGTGAGTTCAAGGCCAGCCTGGTCTACAAACCCAGTTCCAGGACAGCCAGGGTCACACAGAGAAACCCTTGAAAAACAAACAAACAAACAAAGTCGACACCTACAGTGTTACCCTATTTTTCCAGAAAAAGAAACTAAACTTAAGGTCATGAGCTCTTGATTCCAAAGCCAGCTAAGCAAGAGCTGAGTGAACCCCCAGAGGTCCGAGGTCACAGCTGTTCAGTATGTCACCTTATTTCCATCCCTGATTATCCCTCAACTCACCAGCTCTGGGCTCACTGGTCATTTCCTCTCTTTTAATAAAATGGGAATTTAGTTTGTATCCTGCTTCATAAGGCTTTAGAAAGAATCCTTCCAGTTGATCAACCACTGCCCTGGCCTGCAGAGCTCCTGCTCAGCCTCTCTAACAGGTACAGACTCAAAGTCTGGCCTTTCTTTACCAGCTAGGATTATAAATTAAGGCCTTTGTGAACATGAAATGAGACTGAAAGACGGGAGAGTAGTTCATACAGAATTAGGCATTTTTCGGTGTGCCTGTGCACATATGTACATATGCATGTGAAGTCAGCGATCAGCCTCAGGTGGTCTTGTCAGTTGCTGTCCACCTTATTTTCTCTTCTGCAGTGAGAAGTTCATCATACATTCTGGCGAGACTGGCCATATCTGTGCCTGTTGAAATATGAAGCGGCGGGGCTGCGCCCCCAACACCCCAGCCGCTTGGTTAGCTCAAGCCCGAAATAACAACACACAAACTATTCATTTAAAGAACTGCTTGGCCCATGAACTCTAGCCCTTACAGGCCAATTCTCACACCTGGACTAGCCCATTTCTAATGATGTGTGTAAGCACCCCAAGGTGCGCTTACCGGGAAGAGTCTAGCCTATGTCCATCCTGGTGTCTCTGCTCTAGAGCAGAGCTGTCGAGTCTACCCAGGAGAGCTGAGCATGGCGTCTCTGCTGAGCTGTAGGGTCTCTCCGGGAGCAGAGCAGAGTCTGACCTCACTTCCTCTTCCGCCCAGCATCCTATTCTGTTTATTCCACCCACCTATGTTCTAAGCTATGAGGCCAAGCAGTTGGTTTATTACTTAACCAATGAAATCAACAGATTGATATATGACACTCCCACATCATGTGCCTGTTTACACGGAACAAAGGATCACTTAGTACAATTTTTTCCATTACAAAGTTACTTCAGAGGCTACCTGAAAACAAAATTAGGACTGATTCTTAGCCAAGAAAAATACAAAAAGAAAGAAAGAAAGAAAGAAAGAAAGAAAGAAAGAAAGAAAGAAAGAAAGAAAAGAAACTGATTTTCTGGAAGATTTTTTTTTCTTTTTTTGGGAAGTGGGGTTCAAGACATGGTTTCTCTGAGTAGTTTGGATCCCGTCCTGGATCTCACTCTGTACACCAGGCTGGCCTCGAACTTAGAGATCCACCTGCCTCTGCCTCCCCAGTGCTGGGATTAAAGGCGTGAGCCACCACTTCCCAGCCCTGGCAGTTTTCATGTATGTGCAGCTATGTATGTCTGTATGCATGTAGAACCCAAACGACAACCTCAGTATCCACCTCCTTTCAAGCAAGGTCTTTCAGCCTGGGGCTCACTAACTGGGCTAGACTAGTAGGCCATCAAGCCCCAGATATCTGCTTGTCATTGTCTCCCCAGAACTGGGACTACGAGAGAACACCACTGCATCTGACATTCTTAAACAAATTATGAGAATTGGCCTCAACTCTTCATGAAAACACTTTACTGAGTTATCTCTCCTCCTAAGATAGTTTTGTTGTTTTTGTTGTTTTGGTTGAGACAGGGTTTCTCTGTGTAGCCTTGGCTGTCCTGGAACTCACTCTGTAGACCAGGCTGGCCTCAAACTCACAGAAATTCACCTTCCTCTGCCTCCGGAGTGCTGGGATTAAAGGTGCATACCGCCACCGCTCAGTCCTGAGGGTTTTTACAAATGTATTGTACAACCAACCATAGTTTGCAGTGAAGTCTAACAGTGTTGTTTGCAAGGAATCTATCTGGTAGACAGCACTTTCACTGAGTGAGAAAAGGGTACTATAGAACAGTATCTAATACATGCAAAGGACTGTAGATTCTGAATCTTCTCAACAATCCTGTTTTGTATTTTGTGTGACTGAAGGCCATGCAAACCACGCCGTGGCAGTATTTTAAGGTGTTCAGAATGCTTTTGAATGTTTTGATCCTTCTGCCCGCCACCTGGATTCAGCATTGTATCCTCACAGGACTCAGCTGAGAGGAAGCTCACTTAGGCACTAGCCAGGAGAATGGAAAGCCCTGTTATGCTGTTAACAGGTAGCCAATAAGTCAGTCAGGGCTGAAGGTTCTTCTGAAACCTAAGGGCAGAATGAGAAAAGGGAGGGCAGAATCTAGACCTGGGGCTGAGATCAATCTCCATCTCCTTAGTTTTATCCAAAGTACAAGCATTGTACAGGAGTCTTGAAAAAGCTAGTTCTCTAACTTTCAAGCCAGAGTATCCCAAGTTCCTGTGTTTTCTTCCTACATGCTTATAAGTATAATCTCCCTACAGCTCTATGTGGCCAAAATTTACAGTACATTTTAAATCCCAGATAAGTGGACGTCTCTTCCTGTCCCGAGATGGAGAAAACAACGAAGAAAAGACCCCTGGAGAAAACAATCCTAGGGCTTCTAGAAAGTCTGCAAATTCCTTTATTGTTCTTTTTCAATAATATAAAATGTGTTTGCAAATACATCTGTATCACCTCAATCAGGAATTTCATTTAAAAAATCAATCACAGAGTTTTAAACTGATTATTCAATTTGACAACAAACACCCTATACTTCTGACATTGATTCCAATGAAATTTTCCTCAATCATGTTGACTCAAAACCAGCACCTCAAGGATGGCAAAGATATACTGGCTCATTTCCTTTCCCTGCCAGCTTTGCCAAAGACAAACTAGATAAGTTGAAGGGAAGAAAGGGGCCTGGCTTCAGGGTCTATCTCCTTAGCCCCATATATTCCTAATTTTGTTGTTGTTTGTTTGTTTTAAAGGGGGTATTTCTAGAACAGGAAACAAGGAAGTAACATCTGGCTAAAAGATACCAACAGAATGAACCTTATAAAAAAAAAATAAAGATTGTCCTGGTCGCCCACGCCAGTTTTGAACTTCTCACAGGCAACGGAGGCCAGCAGGATCGAAACAGCCTACGTGTAGAGCTGGGGCCCAGTCAAGAGTCCACATTCACCCATGGCGGGGCTCCACTGGCCGTGCTTCATCACCCACGCCAGCTGCTGGGTGCCCAGCCTGACGGGCAGATGTGAGATACTGCAGCCCTTCCTGCCACGAGTTGTGGGGCACTCCGTGAAGATACAAGGACAACTGGAAAACCATTTTGTTTGTGGTTTTCCAGTTTCTCCCATTTGAACTGACCTCTGGCCGCAGGAAGTGATAGGCAGGGTTAATAATGTTCTTTAGTGCTGGGTGGATTTTTATTTTTTCTCTTTAAAGTTTTTTGAGCGGGGCCAGGGCCTCCGGTGTTGAGGATAGTCTTGAACTCCTGCTTTACAAACCAGTCTCCCAAATGGCGGAAGGACAGGCGCCCACACATCCAGCCTAGAAGTGGTCTTAACATTTTGTCAGTGTGTGGTCTCCCTCTTCGCGCGGCTACCCCAGGAGCCAGCATGCTGATTTCAGCTGCATCTAGTCTTGAAAGGCCTTGCTTTGCAACTATACTGCTTAGCTGCAATAAAGAGTGGAAATCAGCCACTGCTGATACACCAACAGTCTCCAATATGATGGGCGGATTCCACCTAGATCCATGATTTAGTGAAAACTATCTGTGAGGTATGTTTTGTGTGTGGAAAAAAAATGTGGAGAGAAATAATGAAGGGGGAAAAAACAGTAAAAAGCAGTGTACCTTATATTGGTTTCTTCAAACCGTATGAAGGTGCTGAGAAGTGGGCAGGAGAGAGAACCCTGAAACAAGCTCAGGAACATCCTCAGGCACTCCCTTCCTCTGGTGCTAGCTTTGAGAACTCACACGAAACCCTCCTTTCAAAAGGAGCTCTCTTCCAGGATATGGGGCTCATGAGAGGCTGAGGCTCACCTCAAGACAGCAACTGCAATGTCAGACTAGAGGAAGTAAACACAGCACCAAGAAGTGTCCAGGGGGCTGGTGCCTGCACCAGTTCTCCCAGAGCTGGCTGTGTGAGACAGGGCAGGCTTCTGCCACAGCTCAGCTGCCTAAGAAGTAGGAGGAAAGGCAGAGGCACACCGGGGAGACCCAGCCTCCCGGATGTCAAAGCTTGGCTCTGGTTTACCAAGCTAACTCCAAGGATACAAAGCTGCTCATCCCATCACTGCCTCTCTAGCAACACTGTGAAATGTGCTCAATCCAAAGCCTGTCCCCAGGAAACACGAACCATTTCCAGGGAGTAGGATGTGTCCAGTTTACACGGGCACAGCCTTGTGTCATATGCCTCGTGCAAGCAGAGCATCTTCCTGAGTGGTTTAGTGAGGGTACAGCAACGGGGAGAAGCACTGGGAAAACACACAGACTTGATGGGGAGTGCACACTGCTGTGGTTGAAAGAAAGGTACCCTTCACACACACAGGAACTCGACCCCTGTCCCTCCCTGGGCAGCCCTGGCCCTGCATCCCCACTGTGTCTCTGGCTAGAAGTGGTGCTGGTGGACAGCCGCAGGTGAGGGTCCTTTCTCCAGCCTCTTGACATGGCAGGAGTGACAGAACAGGCGGTCCTCCAGCGGGTAGCAGCGGTGTCCATCCTCATCATTGAGCTCTAGACCACAGTCCTGCAAGGAGGCAAGAATGTCATGAGAGGAAAACAGACTGCAAGGGTAACACGAAACCACAGCCCACCAACTCAGCAAAGGATGCTTCACAGCTGTGGGCAGCGGCCATCCAGTGCTGCCATCTAGTGGACTGACTGGAACTAAGATGTGGCTTCACAACAAATACATACCAGGCTTCCAAGGCAGAAGACACAACAAAGACTGAAAAATATCTTATAGTTTTTATATGGACTACAGGTTGAAATAATAACATCGTGCATCTTATGGGTTGGTTAACTAATCCCACACTCCCCCCTCTGTTGAGTTAATAGTGTCTCATGTAGTCCAGGCTTGCTGTGTCATCTGTAGTCAAGGAAGACCTTGAACTTTAGATCCTCCCGTCCCAGCATCCTAAGTGATGGAGTTACAGGTATGAACAACCACTCCTAGTTTTTGAAATGCTTCATTCTGAACCCATGGTAGGCAAGCACTCTACCAATAGAACCACATCACCAGCATCCCCAACCTGTTTCTTCCAACTATTCAACTATGGCTAGAAAAGGAAGAGACACACATAATTTCAATTGTGGCACTCATATTTTTTGTTGTTGTTTTGATTTTTTGAGACAAGTTTTCTCTTTGCAGCCTTGGCCATCCTGGAACTTGCTCTGTAGACCAGGCTGGCCTTGGCCTCAAGAGATTTGCCTGCCTCTGCCATCGCCGCTGGGTGAGGCACTTGTATTTCTAATGGTCAACCAGGGTCATGAACGTGCAGAGAAGATTGTTAAGTCTTCACTGTCTTCTCCAGACTCATGATGTACCACCAGCGTGAGCCCATCTGCTTCTTCACTGCTAGCAGTAAGACCCATCCACATGCTACCAATACTCGCTGCTCTCCCGACCTACAAGACCACAAGTGAATGGAGTCTAATTGTAAGGATGAATCCACTCGGTGTGGCTGGAGCTGGTGCAGTGACCTCTAGCTTTTCTTGCAGTCATGCAGCACCTACGGATATCACACGGGGCACAGACAGCAGCCCCCCCCCCCACACCTTTATACCCACCTTGGGTATAATCTCCTGGATTTCCAAGGCTCGGTTCAGACAGAAGCTTCTGACAGACAGAGCCTTCGGTACCCAGGATGGAAGATCATCTCCCCCACCCTCACCACCCTCATTATACCCCTAAGTGACGGTCTGACTCTGAGCCCCACACTACACAAAATTCCGAGTTCTATAGCTTCAGGGATGACAACTGCAAGCTTCAGAACTTTCTAGTTTTGAATTTGCAGAAAATGACATAGACCTCCACCCAAAACATCTGTTATTACCCCCATAAATCAGCTCCTGGAGAACAGACCTCAGATTTGGTGACCACATAGTCCCATGACACAGGAGGCCTTTAAAGGTAGGCTCTGGGGATGGAGATGGGGGGCCTACCTCACAGTGGTAGCACTCCACGTGGTAGTCTCTGTCCATGGACACAACACGGATGGTCTCATCTGAGCCCTGGGACAAAAGAAAAGCAAGACATGCAAAGAGGCCAGTTAGAATTCCATGGATTACCACCAGCAATAGGAAAGGGTAGAAGAGATGGTGGGATAATAGAGAAGGCCTTTGGGGAGGGATATAAATCAAGAGTGAATACTAAACACTTATAGGAAAAGACCAGATTCAGTCGATGGGAGAGTAGGGCCGGGGCAGTGTCAGAGACACTACCCAAAGAAACACCAATGGCGACGTATCTTTTTCTTTTCTTTTGTTTTTTTTTTGCATGTGTGTCTATACATGACTGCATGTGCACAGGCACACACAGGTGTGCACATGCATGTAAAAGTCAGAGGCTTATGTTTGGTGTCTTCCTCCTCCATTCTCTATTTTACTCACTGAGACACGGTTTCAGGGATATTTATTTTTAAAAGGTGAATAAAAGACAAGTATTCTCTTGCTCTAATCTAAGAGTTTGGCCTGGTTCTTGGGACAAACAGGCACAAGAAGCACACGGAGCTAGGAAGCCAGTGCAAAACAAAGGGGTAGTACTGGGCACTGGAGGGTTACCCTGAAAGGTGTAAGAACAGGTTACAGGTCTTCTGAGTGAGTCAAGAAGACCTAGGAGCAGATATAGAAAAGCATCTCACCTCTGGTGGAAGGATGGGAAGCCCACAGGCTGCGCACTTTGGGGCCAGCACCCTGCAGGAGAAAAAGAAGGAACACAGTACACACTTGTTATCAGAGTATGAATGCCAACAAGGGCCTGCCAGGGCCCTCCATGGCTAGCACTCAGGGTTATGTGGCCCTGGGCTCACTTTTTGGAATATGAACATTATTCCTGGCTGCTACAAGACCATCTGGCTGCTTCCTGCTCCCCTAAGAATAAAGATGAAGCTGGCTGTTTGCTCCCGTCACAGCTGGGATGGTCGAATAAGCAGAGTGGTAGGAGCTAAGCCTGACTTGGTGCCTGGGGAAATTGGGCAAAGCTGGAGTCATGGGCTTGCTGGATTCCTCTGATTACAGTTTTGTGTTCTGCTTTATCACCAAACAAACTTTTAAAGAGTTCCTACAACCTTCCATTCTGCTGAGCTCAGTGGGGCCTGTGTAAGGTTGCCATCTACTCCCTTCCTCTTTCCTTACTTGTGGTAATCCCGGACACAGTAGATCTTGTTCTCGGAGTCCACGGTGAAAGGCACCCCATCCAGACACTCATTACAGATGACACAGCGGAAACAGCCAGGGTGATAGGACTTCCCTAGGGCCTGCAGGATCTGAGGACACAAAGGAAAAAAACTCAGAGATGAAGGGAAGGAAGGAGCATGAGGAAAGAGGAACACGTAAGTTGAGGGGCCACACGCACAGCTGCACCATAGCACAGGCTCCACCTAGCCCAGAGTTTCGCCTGAACAGAGGTCAAGAGAGGGCTGGTCTGCTCGGCCGTGTGGATAGGAGAGGATCAAACAGGGACCTTCGCAAATTCTCAGCTGCCGAAGGGGAGGCAATGAGAAGCTCCTGTCTGATCCCACTCATAGCAGAAACTCGTTCCTTCCTAGAAAGCCACGCTAGGCAGGGCTAACCCTGTCCTGGGATGAAAACTTCTGGGTAAACCAGCTAAAAAGAATCTATCCTGATATGGAAAGCAGCAAGCATTCCAGATGGAACTTGGAGAGCTTGGACAAAACCTCCTAACACTGACTCCTGGGACCCCTTCCATTCAGCTTTGATTCTACAGTGTGACAACCTAGACACCTGGCCGGAGCCCTGATCGTCTCAGATCCAAGTGTAGCAGACTAAGTCCCTTTGCTGGGTTGTTTTTGTTTGTTTGTGGGTTTTTTGTTGTTGTTGGTTGATTTTCGAGACAGGATTTCTCTGTAGCTTTGGAGCCTGTTCTGGAACTAACTCTTGTAGACCAGGTTGGCCTCAAACTCACAGAGATCCACCTGCCTCTGCCTCCTCAGTGCTGGGATTAAAGGCATGCACCACCACTTGGCTCGTGTGCTACCACCGCCCAGTGTTGTCCTTGTTTTTAAAACAAAATGAAGGAAAAGACCAAAGGGCTTTCCCTTCCTCTCTGTGTCATTTGATTTGGGTGTGATGCCTTGAACTACCAGAGCCTTTCTGAAACAAAATATTAAGACACAGAGGAGAGGAGGGCAAACAGAGAAAAGGGAAGTCCAGAGGAGGGGAAGGGAGGAGAGGGGAGGAGGGATGAGAGGGGAGGAGGAGAGGAGGGCAAATAGAGAAAAGGGAAGTCCAGAGGAGGGGAAGGGAGGAGAGGGGAGGAGGG
>NW_026067921.1:685458-687478 GCF_014885135.2 Alexandromys fortis
GAGGGAGGGAGGGAGGGAGGGAGGGAGGGAGGGAGGAAGGAAGGAAGGAAGGAAGGAAGGAAGGAAGGAAGGAAGGAAGGAAGGAAGGAGGAAGACTAGATGCATGCTAGAAGGAGTCAGAGTTTTCTGTAATCTGCAGTGGAAAGCATCTTTGCTGATTCAGTGAGAGATTTACCTCTGCAATTGTCTGGGCCATAAAACAGCAAAAATAACAAAACTACGACAGGAGCACCCAATCCCAGTCTGCAGGGAACACAAGGAGCAGTAACCAACAGCAGGCATTAAGCCATGCAGAGAGCCGTCCAACAGGCCTAAGGAAGGGGACCTGGAACCTGGAAACGCTCTGAGAGATGTGCTAGGATCCAGGTCCTTCCACTGGAAGTCTGAGTAGATAACTTCATAACACACTCCCCAGCCAGCACAAGAGGACCCTGCTGTCTCAGCTTGGCTCTCACACTTCCTCCTTCCCTACTGGGTTTTACTGCCTCTAAAACCCTTCACCTGCCGCAAACTGCCAAAGAGGAACACCTGCCAGGCTTCCAAAGTCCACCTGGCAATCTGAATGCACTTCCTCTCAAAGGTGAAAAGAGATTCTTAGATTGATAGTCCACTGCTTCTAAAGTCAGATTGAAAGAGGAAACCATTTTGCTACATCCTGGCGAGCTTTTCAAATTCTGGCAATGAAGAATGGAGCCTATTTCAGAATATAACACTTTTTAAAAAAAAAAAAAAACGCAGTATTTTCAAACAGACATTTTATAGAGTTGGATAGCTGGGGCTCTGCTTTAGAGCTAAGTGGGTGTCTGCAAGAGTCTTTATGGGGAAGAGATGTCTCACTAGTTAAGACAGAGGACCTGAGTTCAGTTCCTAGCACCCACATCTCGTGACTCACAACCACCTATAACTCCAGCTCCAGGGATCCTGATACCCTCCTCTGATCTCTGTGAACACTCATATACATGTGCACATACTAACACAGACATATATACATACAAGGACAATGGAATTTACACATATCACCTCACAGACACACATGCATACACACAATTTTTAAAAAAATAAAAATATTTTTCAAAAAATGTTTTAAAGTACTCTACATTATTAGAATTCTTGGCAGCAGATGAAAATTATTTTTATTTTTGGTAGAGTGCTTGCCTAGCATGCATGAGGTCCAGGGTTCAATACCCAGCAACCCAGCACCAGACCAGACATTGTAGGACATTCCTTTAATCCCAGCACTCAGGAGGCAGATGCAGGTGTATCTCTATGAGTTTGATACTAGCCTGGTCTATATAGCGAGGCCAAGACTACATAGTGTTTCAAAAATCAAAATAACACACACACACACACACACACACACACACACACACCACCACCACCAACAACAACAACAACAACAACAAAACTAGCACCACATATAGCCAGTGGTGATACATGCCTGTAATCCTATCATTCAGAAGCAGAGGCAGGAAAATCAGAAGTTTAAAGTAATCTAAGCCGCTTAGCAAGTTTGAGGTCAGCCTGGGCTACATAAGACCATCTCAAAACAAAGGGAAAAACAAAAACCACATGCACAAGAGTGCTCTGAAGTGGTAGAAGCTTTATGTACAAGTAACTCAAAAATAGTGAACACCCAATTTCATGCCATACAATAAAATCTACTTAGAAATAAAAACAAGGGCTGGAGAGATGGCTCAGCTGTTAAGAGCACTAGCTGCTCTTCCAGAATCCTGAGTTCAATTCCTAATAACAACATGGTGGCTCACAACCATCTATGATGAGATCTTGTGGTCTCTTCTGGCCTGTAGGCATACACACAGGCAGAACACTATACATAATAAATTTTTTAAAAAAGGAAAGAAAAACAAAGAAACTATTTCTATAGAGACCAATGTGTGTGAAATCTCATTATGACTTTTTTTTTTTTAGACGGGTTTCTCTGTGTAGCCTTGACCATCATCACTATCCAGCTCATGACATATAGGGATATTTTATTTATGGTTTTTTTTTTTTTTTTTTT
>NW_026067921.1:688162-690058 GCF_014885135.2 Alexandromys fortis
CACAGAGATCTGCCTGCCTCTGTGCCCGCCCCCCCAAGTGCTGGGATTAAAGGCACACATCCCCACCACCTGGCTCTGAGTTTTTTCTTAATAAAAAAAGTAAAAGAAAAAAATAACAATGAGCCGGGCGATTGTGGCGCACGCCTTTAATCCCAGCACTCGGGAGGCAGAGGCAGGCGGATCTCTGTGAGGTCGAGACCAGCCTGGTCTACAGAGCTAGTTCCAGGACAGGCTCCAAAGCCACAGAGAAACCCTGTCTCGAAAAACCTAAAAAAAAAAAAAAAAAAAAAAAATGATTGGCAGTTCCCTTCTCCAGAATGGAATTAAGTCATAAGCACAAAAGGGAGTGAATGTTTCCTGCTGAAATTATGTCAAACCACCATTTGCTATGACCAGAATTTTTTCCTACCACTAGGACTGAACTCAGAGCCTTGGGCTTGCTCTGCAAGCACAGCGCAGTATACTTCCCAGTCCAGAAAAGACTGGCTGCCATAACCTGAACACTCCCCAGAGGAAACCTCCACTAGGGCCAAACTGCACATAAGCCAAGGGCTGGGTGGTGGTGGCGCACACCTTTAGTCCCAGCACTGGGGAGGCAGAGGCAGGCGGATCTCTGAGTTTGAGGCCAGCCTGGTCTACAAGAGCTAGCTCCAGGACAGGCTCCAAAGCTACAGAGAAACCCTGTCTTGAAACACAAAAACAAAAACAAAGACATAAGTCAAGAACCCAGGGAGTGACTTCAACCAGTTGTTGGCCTCTGAGCAACCAATATAGCTGACCATTTTTTGTTTTTGTTTTTCTCCCAGTATTAAGGATGGAGCCCAGAGGCATATGCATAGTAGATCAGCATTCTGACAATGAATTATATCCCCAGCTCCTAAATCCTTAAAGGCCAGTTTCCAATGGTAAACAATTTGTTGACCTCACTACCTGATTCCACAGGGAGCATTACTCTTAGTTATGAAACAAAGACTGACCCAGACAATCAGCGGCTAAGCACAGAATGGGATATTGAAAACCTGGATCCTGTCTATCTAATGCCAAAAGTTTTCTTAGGAATGGCTTGTGCTGGAAGGAAGAAACACATTCATCTGACTGTATCCAGTTCCAATGTGGCTGAGATTTCTGCAAGTACAGCCAGATGCTCCCAGCACCTCACTGGGAAAGGCGAGGATCACAGAGAAATCAAAGGAAGGCCAGTGTGGGCAGAATCACTCCAGCGAGCATGGTTAAAATTGCATTGTCCAAGCCAACAACAGCTTCTGTTAGAGAAGTGGCTGCACCGGGCAAGGACTTCTTTAAATAAAACCAGCGGTGACCACACACCAGAAAGAAAACATTGTGTCCAATTATTAGCTTGTTTTTAGCCTCCTTCCAAGGTGCTCGATCTTGCTGAGCAACACTCACCATGTCCATGATCAGATGGCCACAGAGGAAACACCTGTCGGCAGACTGCTGAAAGCCAGAGTACTACAGAGAAGAGAAAAGAAAGATGATTCAGCTGCCTCCCCTCCAGCAGCGAAGGGTGAGGGATTTCTGAGAAAACTGTGGTTCCCCTGAGGGTGTGCTGCTGAGTCACGGGCAGTCCTGGGCCACCCACCCCAGTGACTGCATCTGGGCCCCATACTGTGTCAAGCTCGGTATGACAGATGACCTCAGAGGGGCTTAAATCCATCATCTCAAAGAGTCACAAAACAAGATCCTTAAAATCACTTGGAAAT
Organism: Alexandromys fortis; assembly: GCF_014885135.2. NCBI lineage: Eukaryota > Metazoa > Chordata > Mammalia > Rodentia > Cricetidae > Alexandromys > Alexandromys fortis. The sequence continues at coordinate 689,884 of NW_026067921.1, forward strand.
GTGGAATAAATTAAGTTTATGGACTCCACCTCAGACTTACTAAGCTGGATACAGGGCTAGGGCCTGGCATCTGTATCCTAACATGCTTTTTCAGGGCTCTGAAGACAGCACATGGTCTCGTTCTCTCTCTCTCTCTCTCTCTCTCTCTCTCTCTCTCTCTCTCTCTCTCTCTCTC
>NW_026067921.1:690064-694215 GCF_014885135.2 Alexandromys fortis
CCTCTCTCTCCCCCTCCCCCCCCCTCCCCCCCCCCCCCCCCCCCCCCCCACCCACCCCCCCCAACGCGGGGGGGGGGGGGGGCAGGTGGTGGTGGGGTGGGGAGGGCGCATTTATACATGCATAAAGCTTTGGGGCTTGTCTCCTACTTCAGGACTCAAGTTACCCAGGCATCCACCAGGAGGAAATGGCCTCTCCCAGTACTACCAGGAGTGCAGAGGAACAAACTCCTGCCATCTGGGCCTCTCAGACTCCTCCTGTCCTAACCCACCCTCACCCTACACAGTCTGGGTTATATACTCACCAAAAAGTCTTCCTCGCAGAATACTTTGCCGTTGACAAAATAGAAGGCTTTTCCTCTTAACTTCCGGCCTGAAGTAAAAACAGGAAGATGGGGTAAAAGGAAAAAGGTTAATTCATAATAAAGACAGTTTTAAAGAGAGGGCCCCTAGCTCTAACCACACAAGAGATGCCGACTGTTGATAGTTTGTTATTAAAGGATAATATTAGTTGGATGTGGTGCTGGACACCTATATCCTAGCATTTGAGAGGCAAAGACAGGAGGATCACCACAAGTTTGCCAGCCTACGCACATAATGCGTGACAGTGTGGCCCTCAGCAAAGAACAGACCAAGTCCAGGAAGAAGGGTCCCCTGACTGGTGCTGTTTAACAGAAAGACTTGAAACCAACTTGGGGTTCACCATACATCTCCTTCTAGAACTTCCTTTCTGCTTAGAAAATGTCAGTGAACCTTGGTGACAGGACAGAGGAGACACAGGCCAGCACAGGGCACTGGCAGCAGCCTCTCCTGAGGCACTAAGGACTATAGTGGCATATTATTTGTGTTTTAATAAATAAAGCTTGCCTGAAGATCAGAGGGCAAAGCAGCCACACCAGTCAGCCATACAGGCCAGGCAGTGGTGGTGCACGCCTTTAATCCCAGCACTAGAGAGGAATTAAGATGGGAAAAGACAGCTCTCAGCTCAGTCTCAGTCTGAGGATTCATGGAGGCAGGATCACCATTTCAGTCTGAGGTAGAGGTAAGAGCTAGTGGCTGGCTGCTTTGCTTTTCTGATCTTCAGCTTGAACCCCAAAATCTGTCTCTGGGTTTTTTGTTATTCATGCTACGAAGGACAGTTACCCAGGACAGCCTACCAGAGTGCTATAAAATGGTTAAGTATAAAAAACCATAAGAGCTGGGGGCTGGGGGGGGGGTGGCACACGCCTTTAATCCCAGCACCAGGGAGGCAGAGGCAGGCAGATCACTGTGAGTTCGAGGCCAGCGTGGTCTACAAGAGCTAGTTCCAGGGTAGGCTCTAAAGCTACAGAGAAACCCTGTCTTAAAAAAAAAAAAAAGCCACAAGGGAAGGATGTGTTGTGTTTTCTCTTGATAGGAATGGTGTGGTCTGGTGTATGGGACTTCAAAGCATCAACTCTTAGATTAGACTTCTGATTCTACAAAACTGAAACACTGATTAGAAAAACATTCTCAGTTGGGCATAGTGGTGCCCGCCTTTAATCCCAGCCCGTGGGAGGCAGAGGCAGGAGGATCTTTTTGAGTTAGAGGTCAGCCTCGTCTACAAAGCAAGGTCCAGGACAGTCAGGGATGTTACACAGAGAAACCTTGTCTCGAAAAACAAACATACAAAAGGAAAACATCCTCCTCAATCAACGCTTTTTTGTATGATATGCCTCTAGTGTCCAACTATAGACAGACCACAGGCTCCTGGAAGTCCCAAAAGCCTAATGACTTCTTGCACTGGATAGAATCAAGATCCTGGGGTCAAGGACCTACCCTGACAGCAAAATCACCAATGTCACAAGGCATGGTGGCACAGGCCTGTCACCCCAGCATTGAGGAGGCTAAGGAGGGAGAAGTATTGAGTTCGAAGGAGGGCGAGAAGCAGCAGCAGAAAGAGAAGCTGTTACACTATCTTCACAATAATCTCATATTAATAGCAACCTAATATTATCACATAATATAAAGAAGTCAATTCCATCTGTACTCAAGAGAATGTAAATTAGAACCAGAATAAAATTCTATCTTTATCTCAAAAATTGGCAAAGTAATAAATCTGGCTGGGTGAAACCTACCTTTAATCCCAGCACCCAGTAGGAAGGAAGAGGCAGGAGGATCCGAAGTTCAAATTCAGTCCAAGCTACCTAGCAAAATCTTCATAAAAATCACATCAAAAGAAGAAAGGAAAATTGAGACAAGGTCTTACCATGTAGCCCCAGCTAGCCTGGCCTAGTTTACCATGTAGCCCCAGCTAGCCTGGAGCTAAGTTTGTAGACTAGGTTGGTCTCCAACTGATATTCTCCAGACTGCATCCCAGGTGCTGGGATTAAAGTAGTGGGCCAACATACCCAGCAACAAAAAACAAAACAAAACAAACAAACAAACAAAAAAACCCACTTTACCAAATCTGGTAACCACTGCAAGAGTAATCAAGGAAGTAGCCACCCCGAGAGTCACCTGCCAGGAGCCAAAAGCCCTGAGATCCTCGTGCACAAGGACACATGCTCTACAGATAAAACGAAAGCACCTTCAATGCCCTGCAGATGCAAAAGCTATAAACCCAAGAAGGACCTATTACTATATTGAATGGATGGGACACTAAACATTGATCATAGATATCATTAGTTAATCATGCAGTATCCAGAGGCTGACACTTGTCCTCCATCAAGTCACACACTGCTCACTAAGTCCTGGTCCAAGCTGGTCTATGGAGTACTCCTCTCTCCCTGATTTGTACTTGACTTCCCAGAGAATGAACCAGTTAGAGATGGAACCAAAGGTCACAGGAGCTGTGGTTGCAGGTGGAACACTTGAGGGAGCAAGGAAATAGGGCTTCATCCCAAACACCGCTCTGCCTGAGCTAGAAACCAATACTTGGTTTGAACAGGTGTAGAGGAGCTGGGGCGATGGCTCAGCAGTTAAGAGAACTTAATGCTCTTGGGGAGGACTCAGGTTCCATTCCCAGGCTCACAGCAAGTAGTAACTCTAGTTCCAGGGAATCTAACACCCTCTTCCAGCCTCCATGCATGAAGGTAGTACACATACTTACATACATGTAGGCAAAACACCCATATACATAAAAAAAATAGAAGAAAGAGTAGCTCTTTCCTAAAACCCTTAAAACCATTAATATGCAAAAGTATTAAATCTCCTAGTGTGCAAACAAACAGAAATGGAGGGGTTGTAACATCATCAAAGATTATGAAGTGTTCATGATCCCTGTCACTGTATATTTTCCTAAGCTACTGAATAAAGTGTAAAGTGACAAACTCTTCCTGGAAAGGAAACTTTAAGATGTTTATCTTGACTCTATGAGGCTGAGACTTGGCTCTTGGACAGAATAAAAAAATGTCGATAAATATTTACTCAAAGGAAGGATTACATAAAACAGAGTGTATCTAACTGATGAGCTGTTATGTAGCCTTTTAAAATACCAGATGAATAATGTTTTAATGGCACCAGAAGATGTTTGTGCTATAAAAAGACAGAATACATCAGTGAGTGAAGACACCAAGCTGGACGTGTGTATTCATAGCACAATTCCTTTCTGTGAGCACTCCGCTGATACACAGCAGGAAGAAGGGGAACAGTGACCAGTGGTGGTGGAAATTAATATGGAAATGCTACTTGATGTACTTCTAAAGTACTTGACAATTGGTATTAGAAAGTTCACTTTTGGCCTCGCGGTGGTGGCGCACGCCTCCAATCCCAAGCACTTGGGGGCAGAGGCAGGCAGATCACGGTGAGTTTGAGGCCAGCCTGGTTTACAAAGTGAGTTCCAGGACAGCCAACCAGGGCTACACAGAGAAACCCTGTCTCAAAAAAACAAAAAAAAGAAAAAAAAGTTTTATTTTTAGAATTATGTATAAAAATACTTATTTAATTTTTAAAAGACCATGTTATTTATTTTTAAAAACATACTGTGATGTGAAGAGAAAAAGAAAAGTAAGATTTAAATGTCCCAACCATGTAAAGAATCAATCCCTGAGCACCTGCAGAATGGAAGGGGTTTGTACTTTCTTCTTTCCTACGTTTCACCAAATGATTAACAACAGACAGACATTACTTTGATTTTTTTTTTTTTTAAGACAAGGTCTTGCCATGTAGCTCATGTTGGTCCTGAACTCACTAGG
>NW_026067921.1:695108-764412 GCF_014885135.2 Alexandromys fortis
CCTTGTGTGTCTGCACGTCCCGCCCTTATCGTGTTCCCCTCTCCCCATTAAAGCGCACCCACGTGGGAGCCGCGTGTCTGTCTCTTCCTTTGCGTGCCGTCTATCCCGTGTTTGTCCACACACCCACGCCGCCCCGCCGCCGTTTTTAAAGGAATAATACATATGCCATGCATTAAGGGCCCAGGGAGGTTGATGGATATTAGATCCACTGGAAACAGAGGTGCAAGCAGTTGTGAGCTGCCTAAAATGTGTGCTAGGACTGAACTCAGGTCCTTTGCCCAAGCTTTGTATATCTTAAGGCGCAGCTGTGAGCCTCGCTGCACATGTCCACTACTGACTCTGTCTTGTCACCCGCCTTCCAGGGAACTAACTCATCTTCTACTCCAAGTTCTAGGTTGGGGGAAGGATTCGCTAGACTGAAGCAGAAATAAAATGCATGCCCTATTACTATCCATGAACACAGCGGCAGTACCAGAATGGATCCCTTCTGGGAGTAGCATGAAGCCACACCTCAAGATCACTCTCAACGCTGGGGGTTTCCTTTTCTTCTTAAAAACACACTTTCCCTCCAGTAATGGTATGGAACACAGCACCTCGTATATGACTGCTGAGCTATACCCCAACCCAAAAGTATGGTGATTTAGTTAAGTGCTATGATCTTTATGTCATAAATGAGGGATTCTAGGTTCATCCAAGTAGCAAGTGGGCAGTTTTAACCGATTCCGAAGGGGCCTGATCAGCGGCTTCTTTAGGTCACCCCACACTCCTAATCCTTGTAGAACACAAATCCACATTCTCCCGTCCTCAGTGAAAGCAAATGAAGCTTTCACTATTTACAGTATTCCTTAATTCTGTCACAGGTAAGTGTAATCAGAATTTTCCAATAATACATATTTGCAAGACTGCCTCTAACTCACCCGTGAAGGCAAGCTAAAACTGCTACCTGTTTAGAGAAGAGAGGGATAAAAGGAGACAGGCAAGTCAGGAAACAGCAATCAGCCAGTCTTGAGGGCAAGGAGAAGAGAAAGCTTGATCCAGCTCATATATACTCACAGTTAGAGAACAGAGCTACCACTAGGTGGTGCTAAACCCAGGCAGGTGCAGGACAGACTGGGGCAATCCACCGAGGAGATTACAGGGGTAACAGGAGGTAACATGGATTATTTCACCAATCTTGCAATAATGCAACCCCCTTTAGGCATCTGCGTCTAACTTACTACATGTTTACTGTGTCTTCCTTTGATGGGTAAATAAATACTAAAGAAGTCCAACTTAAAGCCTCGAGCTCAAAATATTAGAGCTGATATTCAAATATAGATCTCCCCAGGGCAAAGGTAACAGTCTCTTCACTCAACACAATCTCTCATTTCTGTTCCGTAGGGATTATCTCTCAGAGTGTGGGACATGGGGGAGGAGCAGGTACCTATATCCATGCATGGCTATCTACACATGAATTTAATTAAAGTAACTTTAACAGTTAAAAGTATAACAAGTACTTGATGGGCCCTGAGATCACAAGGCTGTAGGACATCTGTATTGTCAAGCAGCCTTTGCCAGGGACATTTTCCCCAGCTCTACATCAGCAGGGTTGGGCTCTCAGCTGTCTTCTTGTTTGGTCCTCACGTGGTTCCAAGAAAACTACCTATCCCTCTATTCTCATCTAAGGGCACAACCTCCCCAATATACTACCCCGAAACACCATCACACTGGGATTAGGGGTGCAATATAAAGTTTGGGAGATCACACACTTTATTCCATTACAGGGAAGATGTTGGATCTCTTGGTATCAACAGAGAAATCTCATCTCCACTCTGCTCTTCTAGGCAGTGAGATGGGCCTCCTATAGCGGCTCATCCTTAGAGGCCTGCCATCAAGGAGCTGTGACTGCTGACAGACAGAGGACAGAGCAAACACACGGTGAGCCAGCTTCAGGACGCTTTAAAACAGCCTGTGTGTAGGCTATGGAGGTGACTTGGAGAGAAAGACTACTTGCTGTACAGGCACGAAGACGTGAGTTCCCGTCTCCAAAACTCAGGTTAAAAGCTGGGTGCTGCTATGCACACACTGGTAATACAAGGTCTGAGGTATGGTAAAGACAGGAGGAATAGCAGGGCTTGTTGGCTACCAACCTAGCTTCAGGTTCAGTGAGAGACCCTGTCTGAAGAAAACAAGGCAGGACACAACAGAAAGGATATCAAGTGTCCTTTGCACAGGCACACAGAATCACATCTGTAAACATACATGTGCATATACCCTCCTACCCCCACATACCACCTATGGATCTGTTAGTGCCAGCCCCATTCCAGAGTTTCTGTTTCTGTAAGTTCCAGCTACCAATGACAGACCAATCCAAGGACCACTGAGAACCACTGGGCCAGGATATCTCTGACCTTCCTCTGAGTCAGGATTCCACCAGGTGTAATGTGCTGTGGTCACAATCATAATATTGGATGGTGAGCATCAATCACACACGTCAGGGTGGATATCAGTGCCACAGCCCTGGAATTCTAGACTCAGAGTCCCCTGTTTTCCAGCTGGGTGTGGTGATACATTCCTGCAATCCAAGCACTTAGGAGATGGAGACAGAAAGATCAGGAATTCAAGGACAGGGTCAGCTTGGACTAAATGAGACCCTGTCTTAAAAAAGAAAAAAACACTTTCATAACAGGACTCCTCCCCCCAGAAGGACATAGCTGGAGATAGGAACACTAGCAGTGCCTCAAATAATGACTTCCCTGAGTTAGGGAATATAAGTTAAAGTTCAGTTCTGCGTGGGGCGTGGTGGCACATGCCCTTCATCCCAGCACTCGGGAGGCAGAGGCAGGTGGATCTCTGTGAGTTCAAGACCAGCCTGGTCTACAAAGCGAGTTTCAGGACCTAAGAGAAAGACTGTCTCAAACATGGACATTCCAAGGACTTACAGTCAACTGTGACTAACGGGGAGGAGAACATTGTGTCAGCACAAAACTCAGATGATCTGCTTCAAACAGCTTTTCCCAGAATAGCTGAGTTCTTAAGCAAACTGCTAATAACAAAGTAGGACAGGGAAAATACTTTATTTTGTTGTTGCTACTGTTGGAGACAGCACGTTACTCTAGCTCAGCTAGCCTGGAACCCTCAATCTTCCTGCCTAAGCCTTCTGATCGCTGGGATAACAGGTGTGAGCCATGATGCCTGGCCAATCAACCGTATTGATTAAGCTCAGATAAGCAGGTCTCACTTGCACTTCACAGTCTCCCCTGGCCCTGGTAAGCCAAGATCTAGGGCAGAAAGGTGGAAACCCCTTGCCTGGAATTGTCTTGCCTTTGTCCTTGTCTTTTTCCAAGAAAGAGATGCTAGCTCGTTCTCTAGCAACTGGAAATGACAAAACTAGGAAAGCTGGCAGAGAGGAAGCCCAGCACAGTGCCGGCTCCTGTTAGGCCACTGTCATAAGTTACCAAGCTCAGGTCCCTTAGTGACTTTCCGCTTCTGTAAATGAAACCTACCGAAGGAAAATAATCAGACCCGCCACTATTTTCTTCTTTGTCCATAGGTTCCATGTCTTTAATCCCTTCTCAGTGTCCAGTGGTACAGGGCTGGGCAGTGGCCACTGCAGGGAGTGTTGTGGTGTGGAGTGGCCTTGCTCTGGCCACTCCTATGGGCTCTGTATTTGCCAGGCTCCCAGGCTGCTCAGTGCCCTGAAAGCCTAGCGGGTCCCTAGATGCTGAGCCCCGCCCCTTCCTGGACTACACAGGAAGATCTCTTCCCCTCTAGTTTCTAGGTGGCTTTATCTACTGAGAAACCTCCTCAGATTCAGCTGTGCTGGTTTTGAGTCATCAAGTTGACAGGATCTAATGCAGCAGGTGGCTCTGAGGATGGTGAAGTAAGAGTCAGGATGTCGGGCATCCTTCTAAGTGAAAAACAAAATGGATATAAAAGCGAGCACACCTCAGGATTTTCGCAAGGGAAAAACAACGTACCCACAAGTACAAGTGTTTTCTGTTTATTCCTGGTGCTGAGCTACACGGGAGTCTGCTTCCATGTGCATTTTTCTTTTGTACAACGTGACTATACTAAATATGTGATGTAGAAAACATAAAATATGATAATAAACTTCACTGATAATTTCTCATTAACAAATGAACTCTGATTTTAAAAGGTGCAAAAACGGAGGTTTTAACATGCACTCTTCAATACAGTAGCCACTGACTGCATGTTACAGTTTGAGTTAGATGAAAGATTCAGTGCCTCAGTCACCTTAGCCTCATTTCAGGGGCTCAGAAGCCACATGTGGCTAATGGCTGCGGCTGTGAACAGTGCAGGTCTGCAGTGGAGGAGGAGCCGGAGGGCTGGAGGTCCACTAGATAGACGATAAGGAAGGCCAACTCCATGAACACAGACCAAGTTACTAGGAGCCTGCGGTGAGCCCTCGGGATACTGACCATGGATGTGAGCCCTTGGGCATGTGTCAAGAATCATCTCTGCAGGGGAGCCAGAAAGCCTGTGGTATAACAGGCTCCTTGAGGCTGTAAGCCACTCACAGAGAAGGTCAGGACCACAAATGCAGTAAGTAGTAACAACATGAGCTGTGGGCCACCTAAACTTGAGCATTTCCCAACTCCTCACTCATGCTGAGGCCCCACATCCTCTTGTATGAAATGAGTATGGCTGGGAGGCAGCAGACAGGCACAATGGGGTGAGGACTTCAAGGCCACACACGTTACAACAGCGGTAAGGAGACAGATATCCCCACGAGCAGGTGCAGAGATGTCAATGAAGGAGCCAGGAAAGGGGAAAGGAAAAGAGCCAGAGGGAGAACAAATATTTAAGAGGACATCTCAGACACGGAGAGGGGAAGGACACTTGGACAACTGAGAGAGCCAAGGACACCCAAGAGTGGAACTCCAGGACCTGACGTGATATCTGAGGCATGAGAGACTCCCCTTAAAGTCAAAGAGGCAGGGGACACACGGGGGCACACAAGGTGCCACCTCTGGTCTGAGCAGACAGGGAAAAGATGACGATTTCCACACAACTGTTTAATATGAGGTTCTTAAAATGGAGACGCAGCAGCAAGTAGAGGCTTCACCAAAGCAACTCTGAATGTATTTCCGAAGCCCCCAGACTAAATTACACGTAACAAGCATGAAGAACAGGATGACCTCTCACAGGTGAGGACTTCACGGTCTCTGGGTCATCCAAGTCTAGCCTGGAGAACCATGCCTGGTCCTAGCCTCATCTGTGCCCTTGAGATGAACACAGGGACCCTGAAAACACACCAGGTCCTGGTCGCCCATCTCGTGTCTCCTGCCCAGCCCCAGCCTGTTTGGGTTCTTTCCCTCACTTACCGCTTCCTCACTCTGCCTGCCTATTCTCCCTTTCTCGCATTCTTGACCTTCAGTGTTCTAAAATCTGTCTGACTCACTCAGCTCACACGTAAGTGCTGAACACAGTGAAGAATGCTGGGACAACTGGGGACTCAAAGGCCACAAAGACCAGACCTGCGTCCTTCCGTCTCCTACAGGAAGAGTTTCTCATTCCTGAGGACCACTCCCTTAGCTCTAGTCTAGGCCACTTTCCTCACCCCCTTGAGAGGGGCTGCACACCACGCCTGTTGTCTGACTGAATCAGCGGCTTGACCAGAAAGTCAAGGCATGCTGGTTACCCAGTGTCAGCCTCCTCCTTTGGTTGGTATATTCTCTCAGCAAAGGGAGCTGAGCTCAGGAGGGAGGAAGAAGGGTTGAGGATCTACATGGTTCTGAATGAAGAGACGATCAAGCTGTGTGGGATGACATAATTAACAAGCCAGGCTGGGCTGTAAAATGAGGGCAAGAGCAGAACTCCCTGGACTATGACAAGGACTTGGTGAGGCCCTTGGGGCATCCCACCCAAGGTGAACTAGAAGTAACAGCTTGGAACTACCTAGGAATGTCACAGGAAGGGCCTTCTGTGAGGCTTATGGGCTTGCCACAGATTTGTTGGTTCAACCTCCACAAACTCAGAATATGTGAGTGTTTCCAAAGCTGTGTTGGCAAGCACTTAAAAAGTCAAGGAGTCGGGCGGTGGTGGCACACGCCTTTAATCCCAGCACTCGGGAGGCAGAGGCAGGCGGATCTCTGTGAGTTCAAGACCAGCCTAGACTACAAGAGCTAGTTCCAGGACAGGCTCCAAAACCACAGAGAAACCCTGTCTCAAAAAACNAAAAAAAAAAAAAAAAAAAAAAAAAAAAAAAAAAAAAAAAAAAAAAAAAAAGTCAAGGCCGTTTGAGAATTTGTAAGGAAAAGAAAATGGATAACAAGAACCTTCTTAGACTCGGGAGATGATTTGTTTGGGAAGGTTCTTGCTGTGTCAACATTAAGACCTGAGTCTGATCTCCAAATTCACACACACACACACACACACACACACACACAAACAGGAACTGTAGAGTGCTATAACCCCAATGCCAGGGATTTGGGGACAGACAATCCAGGGGACTCACTGGCCAGCAGCCTAGCCTAATTGAAGGCTAATGAGAAATCTTGTCTCAAAAGACAAGATGGATGGCCACTGAAAAAGCTCAGTTTAGTGGTTAAACTATGCTGGCCACTAAGCTTGATGACTCAAGTGTGATCTCCGAAAGTCACATGGTGAAAAAGGAGAACCAACTCCTACACGTTATTCTACAAGTGTGCAGCCCCACCCACTCACCCACACAAAATAAATGTAGAAGGAGAAAAAAAATCAAGGTGGATCTACCACACAAACGTGCACACACACACTCCAACCCCGGCAACAACAACAACAAAAACTTAGTTTTTCTGACCCTAACTGGCTGGGGTGATTATATAAGGCCTTGCCCACTTTCCCCCTTTGTAGCCTATTCCAGAAAGTGCCAAAGGGGATCCACATGATCCCCACAAGTCAGCACACTCCTGTCTTCTCACCCAAGCCCACCACCACCACAGATGAGTGCTGGCACCCCACTAGCCAAGTTTCTAGATAGTGTGAGCCAGCACTGCCTAGACCACTCTCACTTTCGTGAACCAACATCTTCCCAAGAGCCTCCTGTTAGGGCCACAGCCACCATGGGTGGGTAGGGCATGAGGAAAGAGAAGTAAAACTGCGGTACATATCTCCACGGCAACCAAACCCTCAAGGGCTAAGGAGCTCATCAAGAAACAACAGAACTTGAACAACCCACGCAGATGCTCACATGTCCACTCCCTGAATGCCGACTTCTGGGAAGGAACTCCAAGGAAACAGCTCAGTGAGGGGAAAAAAGCAATAACTCATACACCAAAAGGAGCTAAATGCCGTAAGGCTGTGGTGTGACTAAGTGGATTACCACGTGAGTACAATTGCAGCTGCTAAATAAAACGAGGATGCACTATGGGTATATTTTGGTCACAACTCTGAAAAGTGTGCAAATGTGGATAAAAACTGGAGGGGAAACACCCAAGTGAAGACAGATGCACTACAAGGCTAACGCAGCAGGCGTCTTCTGTCTTTAAATTGTTCTCTGTAGTTACCATGTGGTTCTCAGATCTAAAAATGAACTGAACACAGTAACTCATCAAGAGGTGGGTGAATGTGCAAGTTTGTGCATGAGACCAGCCATGGCGCTCAGTCCTAGAAAGGCAAAGGTCTGCCTGAGTCTTGGTGGAATGCCTTGTGTGTAGCTCCCCAAACACAGAGTGGGCAAGAGGGAGCCTGCTGACAGCCTCTCATTTCTACGAAGATACGAGACCTTCTGACCAATGCTCAGAATAGAGTGTGCGCACTGTGGCTCCCTGACCACAAGATTGCTGTGCAGGGTCTTCCAACTAGCACTGTGGTCATCTGACTCCTCCTTTAATGCTGGGACAAGGGTCCAGCAAGGAGGCAACGTGGCCATACTCTTTTCAGTTGTCATTTTGTCTTAGTCTGTTTTCTATGCTATAACTAAATTCCCCAGAGTGGATAATTTATAAAGAAAAAAGTTTATTTGGTTCACAGTTCACAGCCAACTGGAAAGGCTACACTTAAAGAAGGTTTTCTTGCTAAAGGGGACTTTAGAGATAGTACAAAGTAAAGGTAGTACAAGGCATTTCAGAATGACAGAGATCTGGCCTCTTCTTATAAAGCATTTGGGAAGCTCCATTCTCATAAGTCCAACGAAGCCTAATCACTATCCAAAGGCCCCCACCTCTGAATGCTGTCAACAATAACTCTGGCCATTGCATGTCAACTTGAATTTTGGAGGACAAAGACACTCAAGCCAGAATACAATGTAAGTTATATTCAAAACTTAAAAGAGCCCGGGTCCACCTACGTCCACAAGTGTCTGTCTATGTGCCACCATTTGAGGCAGTCTAAAACGTCCATTAAGGAACAGATGCTATTCAAATGGCCACAGGTAAAAATGGCTGGATGTCTGTGTTCCCCTAAATTTCTTATGCTGATATGCGAATCTCCAAGGTGCTCATACTAGGAGACAGGCATTGGGAGATGAAACCTTGTGAAGGAGGCCAGAGCTCTGGGATGACTCAGAGAAGCCTCTTCTGAGAGCTTTCATCCCTCTTCTGTGAGGACTCCAGGAAGGCCATCTGTGAACCAGGAAGCAGGTCCCACCAAACACTAAATATGCCGGTGCCTGACCTTGGCTTCCCAGTCTCCACTGTGAGCAGTCAACACAGCCACTTGGTCCATGGTGGCTTTGTTACAGCAGACCCCCATAGTCCTTTCCTAGTTCAAACAGTAACTGCCTGAGATTAAGAAAAAGGAAGAAGAAGAAGAAGAAGAAGAAGAAGAAGAAGAAGAAGAAGAAGAAGAAGAAGAAGAAGAAGAAGAAGAAGAAGAAGAAGAAAGGGGAGGGAAAATCTCTACTTGGTATGTTTCTTTTCTCTGGTAAACAGAGCAAATATTAAGAAACGGTTATTAGTTTTCTCAGGGAAGAGCACACCAATTGATCACTCAACAGCAAACGGTCAGTCCTAAAAACAAAAATACAAAATAGAAGTAACACTACACAAACTAAATAACGTAGGAATACACACCCACACTGGCAGGCACATGTAACAGCATTTAATGAAAAACAGAAGCCATGAATTTGAAAGATTTCAAGGAGGGTATATGGAAGGGTTTGGAGAGAGGAAAGGGAAGGGAGAAATGTTGTAAATAAATATAAACTGTAAAAAGTAAAGGTATACAAAATGGTTATATTATAATTTCAAAAATAAAAGAAAAACACTTGGAAAAGCCAAAGACCAAAGATAATTTTTCTTTTGAACGTGCTGCCCAGGTCATCTCTGAACTCACTACGTAGCTAAGGATGACCTTGAACTCTTGATCTGCCTGATAGGACTGATTATAGGTGTTCGCATCACAGCTAATTTTTGTGGTACTGGGACTTGAACCCAGGACTTCAATGCATGCTAGGCAAGAACTCTACCAACTGAACTATATCCTCAGCCCCTCAAAAATAAATTTTAAAGAGACTCAGTGACAATGTCCATATAGACAAACCACAGTCACAGGTCAAATAATAATTCAACTAATGAGAGCACTGGTATGTGCTACTGTGAGAATGCAAACGCCATGTATATCATGGACATCAGGCGTGCTGAAGGAAAAAAGTTGCTTAGTAGATGCAAAACCGGTCAGTCTCCACAGCAGTAAGTAACATCTACATCTCTAGCAGACACAGCTCACATTGTTGTGTGTAAGTCACATGCTCAACCTCAGAGTGCAACAGAGCTCAGACACAAGAGAGCCTGGAGACTGAGAGATCCCATGACTCTAGAAACACAGATTGCCTGCCCCACCTCAGAGAGCAACAGAGCCCAGAGACAAGGAAGGAAGGGAGAGTCAGAGACCAGGAAAGCAGGAAGGGTCAGAGACCTGACAACTCAGGACATGCAGGAGAATTGCTGACCCATCTCAGGTTTTCCGAATTTTCCCCTAAAAACTGAACAATGATAAATGCACAGACCTTGAGCTTGCAAGCATGTTTTAGGAGAAACTGCAGTGGAATGGAAGAGTGAGGGTTAGAAATCTTGGGGACTGTCAGTATAGTGGCAGGCCAGTGTGTCTTAACCAGCATTAGCCCGGGAACCTGAGGGAAGTCTGCCAGGCCAAGCAGTGGTAAGCAGGCCCACCTGGCCTTCGCCCTGACCCACCTCACCCCAGAAGCTTCTGAAATGAAACACACAGTATTTATAATGATTATTTTTGGTTATCAATTTGACAAGATGTAGAATCACCTGGGATGCAAACCTCTTAGTGCATCAGTGAGGGAGTTCCTAGATCAGGTTAGCTGAGGTGGGGAGACACAGTGTCAGCAGCAGCACTCCGTGTGCTGGGGACTGAACAAACAGAGCTTCTTACCCGTGTCTTCTCTCTGCTTCCTGGGTACAGAAGCAATGTGACCAGCTGACCCATTATAGACAATACTCTCCGACTTCACGCCCAAATAAGCCTTTCCTCCTCAGAGGCTGCCTTGTCAAGTGTTTTGTTACAACAATGATGAGGCACTGAATCGGTGCTTTAGGTTTAAACCGCATCTTTAAGCCTTATAAATTATAACCTTTGAGCAAAGTAACTTAACTATAAGTTCATTATACACACATACACACACATACATATGAAGTGGGGGAAGGAGAGAAAGAGGGCAGTCAGTGTTCTTGGAGTGACTCTCCTCTTAGGCCCACATGTCTTAAGTATATTATTCTCTCTCTCTCTCTCTCTCTCTCTCTCTCTCTCTCTCTCTCTCTCTCTCTCTCTCTCCACCATGCTTAAACTTGATGTGTATACTAATCTCATCTCTACTTAATAAATTCACTAACTTTACTTTACTTTAATCCATCTTTAATTTTTTTTCCCCGAGACCAGGTTTCTTTGTATAGCTTTGGAGCCTGTCCTGAAACTCACTCTGTAGATCAGGTTGGCCTTGAACTGACAGAGATCTGCCTGCCTTTTTTTTCTCTCTTTCCCTCTCCCTCCCTCTCTCCCTCTCCCTCTCTGAAAGAAGCCCTGGCTATCCTGGAACTCTGTAGAGTTGGCTGAACTGAGATCCACCCCCAGGTTCCCAACCCAAGTGCTGAGGGCCGGGATTAAAGGCATTCTGTGCACCACCAGGGCCCAGGCTAAGAAACGACTCTCAGAGCAGAAAGGAAAGATGGGAAAGGGGAGGGGAAAAGAGGGAGGAACTGCTTTAACAAAAATCTCCTCTAATCCTCAGCAGACAACAGAATCAAATATAATCCACGACTCAGTCAGATGTGCGAACACCCTGCTGACAGACTCCACAGTGACCAGATGCCGCCAGCTCAACGCAGTCAGTGTCTGCTCTTACAAAGCACTGGACACAGTGCTGGCCTCGGGTGTATCGAAGGCCCCCGTGTGTCCGTGTGATGTAGGCACAATCACAGCTCATGCTCAAGCAATGTTCTTCAAATCAAAGGGGAGGGGCACAGTAGGTGCAGTGACCTGGGTAGGTGTCTGTGAGCTGGGTGACCCCCTAGGGGTGATAACTGACAAGGCACTGAGCATCTCTTCCTGAGGTCCCCCCTGTACATTACAAACCTAATGTTATTAGGACTAGTCTGAAACCATCCAGCTTACCATCACCATCTTAAATACTTAGAGGTAAGTCATCTTGCTTCATTAGCCTTGTGTCAGGGGTTGAGAATCCTTGCTCTAAGGATTCTGTCCAGGTGGAGTATGACTCTACTGCCTGGGATGCAGGAAGCTCTGGGTTCCATCCCTACAGTCTCACCTCTCCCCACCCCCACGGCTGCACACTTACTGCAGGCTGCACAGGTGAAACACGCGTCGTGGTAGAGGTCCCCCATGGCCTGACAGGCCTGGCCTGCTCCAAACACGCCTTTGCCGCATTTCACGCAGGCTCCTACGAGGTAAGAAGAAAACACCAAGTCAGGAGAAAACTGGGATTTGAGTCATGAAAAAGCCAAGGAACAAAGCAGAATACCTTCCACAATATCACATCCATGGATTTCTCAGTGCTCAGTCCTTACAAGTACAGGAAACAGCCACCATCAACACCCTTCACAAACACACACACACTATCCCCACACCTGTCCAGAACTTTCAAAGGCTCCGACAATTCAGAAAACTAAATTCTAACCAAACCATGACTATAACATAGCTCAGTAAAAAATAAATAACTAAATCTAATCTCAAAAGTGTTTGGAATATGTTTAAGTATACTGAGACAGGATCTTACTCTGTAGTTCAACCTGGCCTGGAATTCACGATATAACCTACAGTGACCTCAAACTCGTAGCAATCCTCCTACCTCAGCCTCCGGAGTACTGGGATTACAGGTATGTGTCAGCATAACTGACTGAAGTTTTAATTTTATGTGAATTATATGTATGTGTTTCAGAGATCTGCCAGCACTTGGCAGATAACCAACTTATTGTATTGTATCAGAGTCCCTATTTTGATTGATTGATTGACTCTTTGTCTCTTCCTGCTGCCTGCTGATCTGAGCACTGAACTCTCAACTACTCTCGGGCACCATGACTGACTGACTGACTGACTGATTGAGGTAAAGTCTCTCTCTATAGCCCTGGACTTCCTGGAACTCACTATGTAGATGAGGCTGGCCTTGAACTCACAGAAATCTACCTGCCTCTGCTGTACACATGCTGGGATAAAAGATTTGTTACTATGCCCAGCCAGAGTTCCTATTTTAAATTAACAAACGAATTACTACCAAGAAAGTCTAAGCTACTACATTCTTTATAAAATGTCCCCCATACCAACCACTCAGGCAAGAGGAAACATTACATATACACAGGTATCACGCATCACCTACATCTGCCAGCCTAGACCCAAGAAGTGAACCTGTCTCATTAAAGCTCTGGGGAGTGGGGGGAAGGCCAGAACTGTCAAATCTTGCTCATAAGATTTAGGGAAAAATGGATGGCATCTCCAAGGGGACACCCTCATGCCCACCAGCCTCCCAGAACGAGCTGGACAGCAGGACTTCCCCACTCTCTGTATCCTGCCCGGAAATGTTCTCCTCTAATTCTTCTTCATCAGAGGCCTGCTACCTACTGCCTCCAGACATCTCCACCTCTCAGGTCCTGACCTCATTTCTTTGGGCTGCAAGCCCCATTCCTCACCATGTGTACTGCCAAGCACAGACACAAAGGAAAGTACGTGTTCAAACTGTTGCTCATGGAGTAGCGAATATACCATACAGAGACACATCAGTAGGACAAATATGGGGTGTGGATAATGAGAGATGAATGGATAGAAAAGTTCCTCTTGGAGAGAAAAGATAGGAAAAGAACACATGAGTTGTGATTCACACCCTGGGAATCATGTGCCTATCATACAGACCTTCATAAAACAGGCCCTACTATCTCCTCCCCACAAGCCGGTTTCTAGAAAGATCACCCTGCTGGTAGGTTTGAAATATGGAATCTGAGCCCATCTTATCTCTGTGTAGCTACTCACGATATGTATGTGGGCATCTCATGAAGAGACACGGCTCCTTCCTCACCTTGATCATCTGTCCTGCTCAGGATTCAGACCTAAGAACCATGCCCCTGCCCTCCCACTGCCAACCTGGCCCACCTCTCATTTTGCCTTGTTGCCCCATGCCCACCCCAAAAGTCATCTCTGCCCAAAACCTCAACCACAACCCTTTCCATAAAACGCACCCTTCTGCAGTGTAGCAATGTGCCCTGTCCTTTTGCTCAGTAATCTGGACAGCATTTGTTCAGCTATAAACACTTCTCTCTCTTGGAGACAGACTTTCCAGAAGCCACACGATGGGATGAAGACAAAAGGGACTGATTCAGCCTACCCTGAGGGAAACTATTCTCCCACAGTGGGCAAAGGGCCCCACCCTACCGGAGGTCCTGTATGGGGCTTACTAAGTGGCCTGTGCTGGAGCTCAAGAGAAGAGAAAAAGAGCAAGCTGTTGACATTCCTCTGATTTACTCAATCTGAGGCCACCGGAGATGCACAAACCCCTTATAGTGAAGGGAAGTATCGACAGCTATCACTGAGTCAACAGGAAGGTGAGTGAGACACAAGCTTTTAAGAGACAAGAGGGGAAGGTGGATGCTTTCCCTGCAAACTAGCCTCCCTTAGTCCAGTCTCCAAACTCAGAGACACTGACTAATTTACTAATGTATTTCTGTTCTTTAAGAAAAATCTCTCAGCCGGGAGGTGGTGGCGCAGGCCTTTAATCCCAGCATTCGGGAGGCAGAGGCAGGCGGATCTCTGTGAGTTCGAGGCCAGCCTGGTCTACAAGAGCTAGTTCCAGGACAGGAACCAAAAAGCTACGGAGAAACCCTGTCTCGAAAAATCCAAAAAAAAAAAGAAAAAAAAAAAAAGAAAAATCTCTCTATTGCCTGGCTGACCTCAAACTCTTATCAACTATTCTGTCTCAGCCTCCTGAGTGTTAGGGTCACAGGTATGAACCATAACTTCCCTGCATAGTTTTTGTGAAGTGTGCCATTCAGTAAACTGTCCACATTTTTTACATCACTTGTGTGTGTGTGCGTGCGTGTGTGCGTGTGCATGCGTGTGTGCACGCGTGTGTGTGCATGCGTGTGTGCACGTACATAGCATGGTACACATAGAGAGGTCAGAGAAGAACTTTGGGAGTCTGTGCTCTGCTTTCATTAGGGTTAGATCTTCAGGTCACAGGACTTTAGTGGTAAATGCTGTCAGTCTAACTGTCTGCATTTACAGTGTGATCTGATTCATGTTGACACTGATAAGTGCCTATAGCATCAGCACAATGAAGAAAGCCAGCACGCCTGCCACCCCAATGAGTCCCATGTCCTCCCCTTATGTAATCCACTCTCACACTCCCTTCCACAGGCAACCATGGCTCTGTTTACTATCATCACAGATTAATTTGTGTCAAGAGTTTATATAAATGACACCTGGACGGTACCCCTTTATCTGGTTTCTGTCACTGCATAAATATTTTGGGATTTACTCTTGTCCTGGTGGATGTCGATAGCTCCTGTTTGCTCCTGTCTGCTGCCATGCAGCATCCAGCGTGGGGCACTTGCCCTCTCGTCCAGTCATGGAGCTGTGTCCCCCCTTGGGGGCTTTCCCACACTGCTGCTGTCCACATTTAGGCATGAGTTTCTGTACAGACCTAGACCTAGACTTCTTTTTCTCTGGAGTGAAGCCCTAGAAGTAGACCGGCCAGGCCACACAGCTGATGTAAAAAACAAAAAGCAAAACGAGAGACGTGGTCTTGCATAGCCCAGGCGAGCCTCAGACTTACACACGTGTACCCAAGAATGACTTTGAATGCCTGCACTTCCTGCTTCCACTGTTCCACATACTGCGATTCCATATTTATGTGTGCTAGGGACAGAACGCAGGGCCTCTCGGGACTTCCAGCATGCTAGGTAAGCACTCTATCAGCCGAACCACATCCTCAATCCCTGGCCAACTGTCTCCTGAAGAAGGGAGATCATCTGACATCCCACCAGCATTTCAGGAGACTTAGTTTCTCCACACACTGGGCAATACTTGGTGTAGATAACTTTTAATGTATTCATTCTAACAGGTGCAGGGTGGAACCTCATTGTGGCTTCCAGCTGCATTTCTCTAGCAACTACTGTTGTGCCCGAGTCTCTTGAAAACCTTTGGTTCCTATGCTTTATTGACTTATTTTATTTTCTAAATTTTGAGTTGTGTTAAGCCAAAGATCAATCCAGTCTCTGGTGCTCCAGCCTCTGAATGAGAATCCACTAAACATGTGCCAACCTCTGCACTATATTTAATATTAGTATTAAATACACTATTTAAACATAGTATTAAGTATATATTTAATAATAACATGACACCCCAATACAATCACCATTTGACAAACAAAGAACTGAAGTTCAAAGATGAAGCAAAAAGCTCCAAAACCAGGCTCACTCAACATCTGTGGCTTTTCTGGTTCACTGTACAGCGCTCATAAGGGCTGAGGAAGTAAGAGATAAGAAAAGATTGCTGTGTGGGTTTCCTCCACGATTGAAACATACCATCCTGTAAGGAAGCTCCGTAATTAGGGAGATAAGCAACTCAAAATCGCTTCGGGAAGTGCCTGAAACTGACCAGATTTACCAGGTCCCTCCCTACCAGAGTAAAGCTGTAAATACTCTCAGACAAGCCAAGCTAGCTGTAAAGAGGGCTCTTAGACCAGACCCTGAATAAAATCTGTCTCTTCAGGCCCCTGCTTCATGGGCCCATCTAGGAGTTTGAGCACTGAATAAATTGTTGAAAGAGCATTAGTTCAGTCAGTGGGCATTAATATGCCATTCATCATTTTGGTTTATTTTCTTCTAAAATCTTGGCAATAGAATGTGTCATTTAGCTAAGACTCCAGAGGATGAGGCTTCCCTAGGAGACTACACAACTGTCACAGACTGGGGAGGCCTAGGCCTGCCGGGGTAATCCACTCACTGAACTCTGCAAAACAGGGACCCTGTCCTGTGTCACCCTGCATGCACCTCTTATGTGAGAGGCCACAGTTGGTGGCCAGGGCCTCGGGAAGTTAGTGGTCAGAAGTTTCCACGTGACGGAGTAGAAAAGCTGAGTGCCAAGCGAAAGGGCCACTAGCACTTGGATTTGTTATACCATAATGTCTTTTGAGAGGCTAAAGCAATGTCACAGGCCTCTTAGACAGCCTCTCGACTCACAGGAAGTAAACAGAAAGTTCTCCCATTAAGGAAACCTGATATTTGGTGACCACTGTTGTTATAATTGCTGATGGCATGTTTGGGTTCCATGTTATGGTTGTGATGATTAATAGAATCCCCAAGGGGACAAACATCTGGACATGGCCGTAGGGGAAGAATAGGTAAATTGAGCTGAGAAGATTCAAGCTAACTGTACACAGCATCATCCTGTATGCTGGAGTCCCTCATCTCTGCTTCCTGAGGGTGGAAGCCATGTGAACAGCTACCTCAAGTTCCTATGGCTGTGACGTCTCCACCATGATAGACTGTACCCTCAAACTGAGCCCAAATAAGCCCCTCCTTCCTTAAACTGCTTCTGTCAGGCATGTTGTCGTGGCAACAGGAAAAGGAACTAACACAACAGCTTTGAGATACACAGGTCCCGGAGGCCTAACGTTCTTCATACACGGCAATGCTTCCTAGATTGATTACATGTATAGAAATTTTTCTGGAAATAAAAAAAAAATATTAGTGGAACCTCAAAAATACTTAACAGGCTGGGAAGATAGCTCAGCAGTTAAGAGCATTTACTGCTCTTGCAGAGGACCTGGGTTTGGTCCCCAGCACCCACATGGCAGCTCACAACCATCTGTAACTCCAGTTCCAAGGGATCTAACCCCTTTTCTGACCTCCTTGGACTCCTACATACATGTGGTACACATACACATACTCAAGCACAAACACATAGAGTAAAATAAACAAATACTTCTTAAAGTCATAACTGACAAAAGTTATAGATATGGCTTATAGTGGGATAGTGTCTCGGCCCCTGCAGCAGCTCCAGGAAGAGTAACTGAAAGTCAATAACACAGTAAAATGGACCACTGTCTTAAATGGATCCTGAAAGTTCCCATGGCCCACACCAGGGCCAAGTTGAATGGCAACTTGTGATGGAAAGGCTTTAAATAAGATGATGTCATCAGGAGAAGCTAAGGCAGAAGGTCTTGAACTTGTGGCCAAGCTGGGCTGGCTGTATAATGAGACCATCCCCAAAACAAGCAAGTTTAAGCCAAACCAAACCAAAACAAAACAAAACAAAAACCCACAGGTGCCCTCAGTCTAGCTCACCGGTTTGTCACACGTTGGCTTCTTGGTCAATGAGGAAGGGCAACTCTCTGCTCCTACCGCTGGATATCACACAGCCATGAACCCTACCGTGTGCTCAAAGGGGACAATGTGAGGTCAGGGCACCCAGTCAAGGATGGTGTGGTGGTCTGAACAGGAATGGTCTCTAGATTACTAACTACATTTGCAGGTCTGGTCATTAGGGACTGGTTCTACCTGACAGGTACAAGGGGGCATGGCCTTGTTGGAGTAGGTGTGACCTTGTTGGAGGAAGTGTGTCACTTGGGGTGGGCTTTGGGGTTTCAGATGCCGAAGCCAGGGCCGGTGGCTCTTTGTCTCTTCCTGCTGCCTGCTGATCTGAGCACTGAACTCTCAACTACTCTCTGGCACCATGTCTGCTTGTATACTGCCATGCTTCCCACCGTGACTAAACCTCTGAACTGTTAAGCCAGCCCCAATTAAACACTTCCTTCTATAAGAGTTGCTGTGGTCATGGCGTCTTTCACAGCAATACTGACTAATACAGATGAGACATAAGAATGCCGGAAGAGGATACAAATCCGAGAATGGATTTTCACAAAGCTTTTTCTCAGCTAAAAGCTGTCGCCTGCGGTCCTGGGCAGCTCTGCAAGTTCTGGATGTCAACAGGTTCCAGAAATGGGCCACACCATTGGATCAAGGCTGGATCTCCTTCCCCCCGTACTTACGGTCATGAAATACCTCAGAGGCAGCTGGCACTGGGTGTCTACCTAACACGACGAGTCTATCACCTCCTCTCAACGTCAGCAGTTCAGGCAAAGTGTCAATTGATGTCCAATATCACCCCAGAGAGTCCAAAATCAAAGTTTATCAGCTGATCCTCCAAATATCCAGGCAACACAACATAGCACTGCCTGCTTCTATGGGTGTCCCTGCTTCTGCCCTCTCCCAAGCACTCTGCAGTCCCTGAGGCAATTGGTGAGGCCATCATTAACCCACAAAGGAAGTACTTAAGGCCACTTGGGGCTACAGCCATTGCACCAGCCTGCTTTCTTCAGCTGCCTCAAACCCAGCAGAGGCCTCACTTCACAGTGGGAAAGGAAGTTTGGAGGGCAACTTCTCAATCACTGTGAACTTGGTGAACTTGTCCTTGCTCTCCAGGTACAGGTCTCAATGCTTCCCCCACTCAAAGAAAGATGGCTTTAAGACATTCCACCTCTCTCCTTCCACTAAGCCCCCTCACAGCCAGGGAGCCCTCCAACTTCTGCACACAGGCTTCTAAGGGAACAAAAAAGGTAAATAACATTTCTAGAGGGCAATTTGATACATTGTTTTCTTTTAAACTCACACTCTATGTGACCCAATAACTTCACTGACTTCTTCCTGAGGAGGAAAGACACACAAGATGCTCACAGAACCATAACAAGGCTGGAGAGGAGCTCAGAGGTGAGGAGCATGAACTGCTCTTGCAGAGGACCAGAGTTCCAGTCCCGGCACCCGCATCTGGCAGATCACGACTGCCTGTAGCTCCTGTGCCAAGGGGATCCATTGCCCTCTTTGAACTCCTCAGGCACCTGCACCCACATGCATGAAGGAGACCCCACCCCCACCTTGCACAGCAGGGGCACCCCCCCGGGCCCCCAGATTATGCACAAACCATACCGAAACATCTGTTTTCACAGAGAGATCCTTTATTAAGCAGGGAAGAAAAGTTAAAGCGGCTACTTCCTGACTCGGGCAAAAAAACACCAGCAAATGACCTTTTAGGTGTAATTTTTTTTTTTTTTTTTTTTTGGTTTTTAGAGACAGGGTTTCTCTGTGGTTTTGGAGCCTGTCCTGGAACTAGCTCTTGTAGACCAGGCTGGTCTCGAACTCACAGAGATCCGCCTGTCTCTGCCTCCCAAGTGAGGTGTAATTTTTAAGAAGAGAAAAAGGGACAGTCTGTGTTAGAATGGGCCAGGATGCCAGGATGCCATGGTATACTTTGATTGAACATGTTAATTAGGTGAACCAAAAGGTGGTTTTGATTGCTGAACTAATACTTGAATAGCTGGACCATTAATACTTGGATAGTCAGCCTCAGGAGGAGGAAGTGGTCAAATAAGGGAACAGACCTTGGTGGGTAGTTTTAGGAATGTAATCTAACAGTTTTAGGCAAGGCAGAGGGAATGGGGGAGAAGGGCAAGGCCTGCCAGAGCTACGCTTGCCACGTTCAAGCTAGTTAGAGTCCCTTCAACGTGCATGTGCACACATGCATACAGCACACACACGCGCGCGCGCGCACACACACACACAACTTAAAATTACAAAGACTGCTGGACGGTGGTGGCACATGCCTTTAATCCCAGCATTTTGGAGGCAGAGGCAGGTGGATCTCTGTGAGTTGGAAGCCAGCCTGATCCACAGAGTGAGTTCCAGGACAGCTACACCATGGCTACGCAGGGAAACCTGTCTCAAAAACAATAACAACAATGAAAAAAAATAAAACCATAGGGACAGAAGATTTATGGATGCAAATCTGAGGACACATTAACGTTGTTAATCAATAATAAAATAATAAAATAACGTTGTTAATAAAATCAGATGACATGGGTCTCTCCCTAAGTTTCTTCTTAGAGCAAAGAGTCCTGCTGCTTAGACCCAGCTGGATCAGTTTCTGTGCACAAGCATGGGAGGTCCAAGGCTGATACTGGAATCATCCTCCATCTCTCTTCCCCCTTACTCACTGAGATAAAGTCTCATCAAACCCAGAGGCTACCGATATGGCTAGTCTTGCTCTGGGGATCCCTCTACACCTTCCAAAGCTAGAATTAAAGGCAGACCACCACTCCTACTCGGGATTTATGTGAATTCTGCAGAACCAAACGCCAATCCTTACACTTGCCTGTGGGGCAAACACTTTAATCACCGAGCCATTTACCCAGCCCCCATGATTATGAGACTTTAAGATTGGTTTTTATGCAACCTAGGTTAGAATAGAGGGCAAATCATTCAAGCATTTTTCCTTAGGGAAATACTGCTTACTAAGACCACCTGGCTTAAAAAGACGGCAGAGCAAATGAGCCATACACAGTGCACAGACATGTCACGCCATCTTTCAGAAGCGCCTGGAGCAGCAACCCTGTCCAGGAAGGAAACTGGAACAGAGGCGGGTTCCCAGGCACAAATGTCCCAGGAGGAAGAGACAGGGTCTCAAGGCAATAGAGGACCTGGTTTCAGATTTTAACAGGATGTATACAACTACTTATTGGTCAGAGCTTTTAGAAAGAGTGCTGGCTGAACAGGGTTCTCTTCCTAACAATGAAACCTGATCCTGGCCACCCCTTGGGAGCATCACTGTTGTGAGGGGAAGGGTCAGACACTCTAAGTCTGAATCCATGGTTACTTGCATAAAATTAGGATCTGGCTATCCCTGAAAAAAAGTGAACCAGGAAATCAGAAACCAGATGGAAATGGCTTTTCCAACAAGTGACTAGGAAACAAACAAACAAACAAAAAATCACCTCATTCCTTCATTCGTAGGTTTCTTCAAACAGGTCCCTCTGATATAGGATTACTGTGCTAAAGGCATTTGAAAACACACAAGTAGGAGCTGAGGATGTATCTTGTTGGGGTACAGAGTGATTGTCTAGCTTGGCATTCCAGCACTGAAACACACACACTCCACACACAGGTACACACACACAAGTACACACATGCATGAGTATCTGTATACATAGTTGAAAAAGATAACAAAACAAAAACGAAACCCGTCAAAGGGCTGGCGACATGGCGCAGCATGTGAAGACTTGAAATCTAATAATGGAAGCAGGACGACCTGAGCTCCATCCCCAGAATCCAAATAAAGGTGGAAGAAGAGAACCAACTCCACAAGTTGTCTTCTGACCCCCACACACAGGGAAAAGGGGAATGGGGGGAGGGAGAGGGAAAGAGAGAATTACTGTCTGAAGTGTGTGATCTGAGAGTTAATATTAGTAATTTAAAAAATATTAATTTAATTTTAAAAAGGAATGAAAGAGCTGGTGCCACACGCCTTTAATCCCAGCACTCACACACTGGAGGCCGAGGTAGGTAGATCTTTGTGAGTTCCAGGCCAATATGGTCTTCTGAGTAGGTTCCAGGACTGCCAGCACTGCACAGAGAAACTTTGTTTCGAAAAAACAAAACAAACAAACAAGGCATGAAAGACTGTTTGCCAGTGTCAGTTATGAAGGGTGAGCAGGACACTTAACACATTGTAACAAACAAAACTGACAGCGCTTGCTTATTTGCACTTTGTGGAAAGACAGATGCATCTGCCTATGTGTCTGGCATGGTGTGTTCAAGATCCCTACAGAGATGGGGCATGCGTTCCCAAAGACATCTCAAACAAGGACGTTAAAAACAACCCGCGAACTATTCGCACTTCGGGTCAGAATGTTTGTTGCCCAGTTCAGCTGCGTTAGCACTCTTCTCTCATCCTTAAATTTAGTACTTCACAAAGCCACCTTTCAATTTCATTTATAAAGGAAATTATCATTTCACATTTATTTTTTGCAGGTTATGTGGCACATGTGCTGCATATATGGAGTCCAGAGGTCAACTTGCAGAAGACGGTTTTCTCCTTCTATCGTTTGGGTCTCAGGGATCAAACTCAGGTCTTTAGACTTGATAACAAACATTTATACCCACTGAGCTATCTTGTTGGCCCTATAAAGGAAACTCTTTAAGAGAAGTAAGTCAGTTCATATACTTTTACTTTTTAAAACTTTACTCGTACGTAAAGCTTTGCTTAATCTCTAAACTGGATTGTAATTAGATACTTTGAACAATCTGAGCCTCAAGGCCATACACACAGCCTTCGTAAAGACACCTGGGTGTGGTTCTCTCTCAACAAACTACCAGCCAGGCTTTGGGAGTGTGCACTCTCCTTTGTCTACCTGTCTCTTTGTCTAAAGCAGTGATTCTCAAACCTTCCTAATGCTGTGAACCTGTAATACAGTTCCTCATGTTGTGGTGACCCCCCAACCACAAAATTATCTTTGTTGCCACTTCATAACTGTACTTTTGCTACTGCTATGAATCATAATGTGAATATCTTATATGCAGGATATCTGATCTGTGACCCCTGTGCAAGGGTCATTCAGCAGCAAACAGTTTGCAACCCACAGGTTGAGAACCACTGATTTAAAAATTTATTTATTATTAATGTGGGTATAATGATGTGTATGTGTAGGTGCCTTGCAGCCAGAAAAGGATGTTGTGGGATCCCCTGGAGCTGGAGCTACAGGAAGTTGTAAACCACTTAATGTAGATGCTAGGAACCAAATCTGAGTCCTCTATAAGAGCAAGAAACACTCAAAACTGCTAAGCCATCTCTCTATCTTAATGTCTCTCTGTCTAGAAATTTAATAAGCTACTAGATTTGCTTCACCCTGGCTTGTGCTTTCTGTTCCAAGATACATTATCTAATATATAGTATTGATTTGTTAGCAATGAATCGCATGTAAACACTATATGAATTCATTTACGTTATGGTTTAGAACAAGCAAAACTACTAAATGGGAGCCAGTCAGATGGCTTACAGAGGTGAAGTGCTTGCCGCCTAAGCCTGATGTGATGGCCATTCTTGATCGTCATCTTGACAATATCTGGAATTAACTAAAACCCAAATGGTTGGGCACACCTGTGAGGGTTTTTTTTTCCTTGCCTTTTTTTTTTTTTTTTTGAGGGATTTTTTTAAAATTAAATCATTTGAAGTGGGAAAACAAACTTCTAATCCAGATCTTTGACGTGGGAAGATACACCTTTAATCTGGCCCATACCTTCTATTGGCAGCCTATAGACGAGATATGAGGAAAGGAAGCAAGCTGACTTTGCCTGCTTGATCTCGCTAGCAAGTGCATTCCTTCACTGGCATTGGAACCTACTGATCTGGGAGTTCCAGCATGTCCTGAAGACCAGCTGAGACATCAGCCTCATGGACTGAACGACTAGTAGATCCTTGGACCTTCCATTGGTAGACAGATATTGTTGGACTAGCTGTAGCACAGCCTCTACGCCATTCTAATAAATCTCCTTTATAGACAGACAGACAGGCAGGCAGACAGACAGAAGATAGATGATAAATGGATGATAGATAGATAGATAGATGATAGATAGATAGATAGATAGATAGATAGATAGATATAGATAGATACAGATAGATAGTAGATATAGATAGATGAATGTTAGATAGATAGATAGATAGATAGATAGATAGATAGATAGATAGATAGATGATAGATAGATAGATAGATAGATAGATGATAGATAGATAGATGGATGATAGATATATATAGATAGATACAGATAGATAGTAGATATAGATAGATGAATGTTAGATAGATAGATAGATAGATAGATAGATAGTAGATAGATGGATAGATGATAGATAGATGATAGATAGCGATACAGATAAATAGTAGATAGACAGATACACCTAATAACCTGAATTTGATCCCCATAACCCATATGATTGAAGGAGAGAAATGAATTCTAAAAGTTGTTCTTTGACCTCCAAGTGCATTCTACAGTATTGTGCTTCCAAATACATAAATAAATAACAATAAAACTATTATTAAACGGGGGCTTGAGAGATGACTCAATGGTTAAGAGCATGTACTGTTCTCCCAGAGGACTCAAGGTTGATTCCCAGCACCCAGATCAAGTGCCCACGACTGCCTGTAACACCAGGTCCAAGGGATCCAATACTTCTGGCCTCTGGCCTCCTTGAGCACCTGAACTCATATGCACATAACCACATCCAGACACATACACACAGCTAACATTTTTTTTAATCTTAACTTTTCTGTTTGTTTATTTTTTACTTGTTTGTTTTGTTTTTTGAGACAGGGTTTTTCTGTGTAGCTTTGGAGCCTGTCCTGGAACTCACTCTGTAACCATGCTGGCCTCAGACTCAGAGATCTGCCTGCCTCTGCCTCCCGATTAAACTTAACTCTTAAAATGATGTTAAAATAAAAAATCAGAAGAGTGATTGATTACCTGTGAATGGGCAGTAACTTGGAAGAGGCAAGCGGTAACTTTCTGAGGAACAGAATTACTCTGTCTGTTAAAAGCCAAAGTCACAAATTCCTAGACTCTCCTCCCATGGAGCATGGGTATGTGGGAGGCTGTGACTGCTAAGAGTAAACGGAGCATATCAGAAGTGAGCTGACACCAAGTACCTTCACAGCGGGGCCAGATATGTGCGGGAACGGAAGTATCTGCTTGCACCATCTCCTACCCCACCTTTATTAACTTGGACAGAGCTGTCTTTTTACACACAGTGCGCATCCACCTCCAGGCATGGGTCAGACAGAGAACTGTAGTCATGGACCACAAGCAGCAGAAGAGGGGTTGCGGCCAGCTCCAGCCTATCCAACGTCTCACACTGGCCTCTAGCTGGCCAACAAGGGGCCTCTGTCAAACCCTTGCCACCTGAGAGCACAGCCCCAGCTCTGTCAGTCCAAGTCCTAGACAACAGGCCTGTGGAAGCTGCCTGGAACACCGCCTCCCAGCCTGTGCCCCAACCTGGCTACCTTCCCTCCCACAGGCCTCTAGGGAGGCTTAAGCCTAGGCAAATCTTCAGAGCCCCACAGCAGGCCAGAGCATACTCAAGTAGGACTGTTAGCCTGCAGACTCTAGTCAGCCGGTTCCCAAATCATCCTCTTTTCTGTGCAGGAAGCGCTAGCTTTGGCAGACCTGACATGTGGGATGAGAGGTCTTGGGTGTCCTGCCTCCACTTACTGAACAGAAGGGCACATTGAAAGAACTGGCTGGCACGTTGTCTCGGCCATAATCACCACCTGAGCAGGCAGGGCTGCAGACCCCTAGACCACGGAGCACACTCCAAGGGAGCAGCTGAACTCCTTCCATCATTGCCTCAGGTGGGTGGAAACCCCAAAATCTTTAAGAATCTGTGTCTTCTGAACACATCAGCTCACATCACCTTTCAGATGGGATAAGGTAACTAACAATGACCTGGTACTTTTGAGAATACCAGTAATGCATCTTAAACAGCCAGGGAGCCAGGGAGCCAGGGAGCCAGGGAGCCAGGGAGCCAGGGAGCCAGGGAGCCAGGGAGCCAGGGAGCCAGGGAGCCAGGGACCCATCCCTCATATTTCCATCCTGAATGCTTCCAATAAGTGAGAAAAGCCAGGTATGCACTCGCATTTTCAAACAGCCATACTTTAAAGAGTAAAACCAAGTGAAACTATTTTGAATAACATCTTGCTTAGCCTGTCATGTCCAAAGTCTCATTTTAACATAGAGTATATATGCATATATATAGATAAAGATATGATTTGACAGCAGATTATGTAGCCTAAATTGACCTTGAACTCTGGTATCTTCCTGCTTATCTCTCCAAAGTACTAGGATCACTGGTATGAGCCACCACATCCAGCTCATACAGAAATACTAATAACCTTTTTTTCTTCCCACCAAATCTTCAAAATCCACCAAATCTTTAACATTTCATGCTCAGAGCACATCTTGGCTCAGACAAGACACCTTGTGATGTATTTAACAGCTACATGTCCTCACTCTCCCATGCTAGACAGCTCAGACTTTTCACTACAACAAGATGCTCATTTTACTTATGGGAAAACGGAGGCACAGAGCAGACAGATGTAAGGCCCACATGCTTGTGAGACTCTGTGTTCCCACAAACAGCTCCAAGCCTGACTTGGTGCGGCAGGAATGTCTCCTCAGAGAGAACCACATGTGCCGGCCAGCACGTAGCTCTGCTTCATTCCAACCTGAGGAGGGTTTGCTGAGCTTGTCTCTGGGGCTCTTCAGGGCTCTCTAAGGGACCAGGCGAAAGCTATCCCACCCACACCCTGTGTGAGCGCCTAAGCTGCCTGCGGCTTCCTTGACTTCTTTCTCCTCTGTCCAGTTACCCCACATCTTGAGTCATTCTTTCCCCTACTCAGAGCAATCTTCAGAAATTACTTCCGTCATACATCTCTTTCTGGATAGCCAACCCAGACACATGGTCTCAGGAACCTGGCCTGAGGACGGGCCAAGGAAGAGAACCTTGGAGTAGCATGGTGGGGGGTTATGCCTTCAGCTGCTCTCCTTTTCACCCCATCTCTGCCTCCTAGGTTACTGTAGGATTCTTGGCTGGTCCCCCTAGTCTCTTGGGAAACAATATTTCACTCTGAGATGTCAACCACCCAAAAGATACTCCAAGGAACTAGAGAACTTAGAGAGGTGGCTCCTGGTACTTCAGGGAAGTCTCACTCAGCCAGCGACCTACACCTGGTTCAGAGTTGGCCACAATAACACAGCACAAACCCTGTGTGATTTCATAGATATAAGCAAATTTATCATGATACTGTGCACACACGTGTCTCCACCTTCCCTGCCAGGCTGCTCCACTGTCACCAGCTTCTCTGCAAGCAGAAGGGGGAAAACTCTGAAGCACCCAACACACAAACTTCTCCTCTTTTCTATGGGATGTACATATACACACGTTAACCAACACACACACACACACACACACACACACTCTGAAGAGTCTGCCTGGACCACTGTCATTCTCAGAGATGGAAACGCCCTCCTAGTCAACAGCAGGAATGTGAAGCTCACAGCCTAGGAAAAGAAACCAGATTAAAAAGCCATGTCATCCGGTCCCCAAAGACGAACAGCCTAAAAGCAAAAACTAAAGCCAAATGCTCAAGTTCTCACAGTCCAAAAGCAGCACACTGAGGTCCTGATCCCCAAGCAGCTGGTTAACAAACTTCCTGGAGCCAGCCACAGCTGCCCCTGAGGTCCAGCTCTTTGTAAATCGCCATTGTAGTGAGTCATAAGGAAGCATTGCTAACTGAGGTGGACAGAGAGCCAGGCACACGCTTCAGTAGAGTCAAAAACCTCAGGGTGTGGCCTGACCATCTTGTGAGCCAGCGTACTCCCACCCAGCAGAAAGGCAAGCCTGGAGGCTCAAGAAAATGTGGAAGCTGCCGGTCAGAAGGCCACAGAAGCAAACCTACTACTGACATTGTTAAAATGGCTCCACCTGTTGTCCAGCACAGGGCTGCTGTAATATAATCACCCTGACTCAGGATCTCCATGATGGAGATGAGGAACTTGTCCTCCAAGGACCTTAGTCATTATACCCCCCAAAATTTAAAAGGCAAGCAGCATCATGGCAGGCTTCCAGAACTTTCTGTGCACAATAGCCTCCTGATAAGTTTTCCACAAACCTCCAATAACCAAGAGTAGCCTGTTCTTCCTCTCCCGAGACACAGAGACAAGTCACACAGAGCAGGGAGGATGAGGAAGGAACTTGACCAAGTCTACACTCACAGCTTATAAATCTTAAAATCATCTCCTTGAAACGGTCAAGCAAAAAGTCTCCCACAGCATGATTCTCAGATCCCATGTCCAGCTGGTTTCCCCAAGAGGGATAAAATGAAAAAAACAAACTCTGGAGTGGATATAAATATTCTCTGGCCAATACTCCCTGCTTTGGAAATTTGGGTGACCCGTTTCATTTAAGGGTAAAGCTTCTGTTCAGCGGGCCAGATATACTCATCATAGTTTTATCTAAATTTGGATCCTGTCTCTCTGGACACTGCCCGGGGACAAGTATGCAGAATGCCTCCAAGAAAAGTGTGGTCTAGAACGCTCCAGTTATGCCTGCAACACACTGGGAGGTCACATAAGCACTCCCAATGGTGTGGCTCGCTCGTGGGGACCCCTTGAACTTTCAGAACACTGGAAGGAGGCCCAGCAGAGCCACCTGGCTAGCGGGTTAGGTAGATCACTGAACTCCTGTGTACCCCACTTTCTCCATCTGTAAAAGGAGACAGAAGAGGGCCCTTGAGAGCATCAAACACTAATACAGATAGGATGCTATGAAAAGCAATTCTGCCAGTGTATGAAGTGTGCTAAGCCCAGTTCCTTCCTCTTCCTACCTTAAAGACCATCCCTCCATTTCTCCCACTCAAATCCACTGATGTGGATCCCATCTACTTGACGTGAGGCGTGGGGACACATCAGAAAAGACCAGTGCAGACAGTGCGAGGCCTCAGGCCATTGCCTTGTGTCAGTTCATCAGTTCAAGGCCCAGCATTGTCTAGAGTGCCACTGATGTCCAGGGACAAGACAGTGAAAAACAAGGACACCAAGCACCACAAACTGGTGGGATTATTCTTAAGGTAAACCCTGAATCCTTTCTAACACAGTTAAATAGTTTTTATAATTAGTTAATTAATGCATATGCACATACACACACACGCACAAAGACACATGTATGCACATTTGCTTATGTCACAGCATGCACAAGGAGGTACAAGGACAATTTATGGATTTTCTCCATTTCTATTACGTCAGGTCATTAGGTCTGGCAGCAAGCATCTATAACCACTAAGCCACGTCCCTGGCCCTCTAATGCACCTTTAATTGTGTTTTATTTTATTTTTTTTTTTTTTTGAGACAAGGTCCCTTGATGTACTTTAGGCTGCCCTCACATTTAGAGTAGTCCTCCTACAGAGTACTGGGGGAATTATAGATGTGTAACACCCACTTCCAGCTAGGTGTAGTGACGCATTCCCTCAGTCCAGTGGTTCTCAACCTGTGGGCTGCAGCCCCCACAGGGGTCACACATCAGATATTTACATTACAATTCATAACAGTAGCGAAATCACAGTCATGAAGTAGCAACAAAATAATTTTATGGCTGGGGGTCACCACAACACGAGGAACTGTATTGAAGGGTTGCAGCATCAGGAAGGTTGAGAATCCCTGCTTTAAACCAGCATTCCAGAGGCAGAGGCGGGTGAATCTCTGTGAATTAGAGGCCAGCCTGGTCTCTATAATGAGCTCCAGAAGAGAAACACTGTTGCAAAAAAAATAAAAATAAAAAAAAAACTAAAAATATTTATGCTTTCCAGAATACACACAGTAAAAATGGCAACCACTTGTCATTGAAATGGAAGTAAAAACAACGCTTTCACTAATTCTACAGCAATTTGGACAGGAGATGGGTCTAGGCAACCAGATCCACATCTCTCCTGGTAGCTGCCACAGTCACAGTGACCAATGATGCTGTTCAGACCCTGTTGACTAACAAGCTAAAATCCAGATGTTGACCACACCCAAAGCCACACTTAAGGCCTCTCTGGGTCTGACCAGACACTCGGAGGCTATGTTGGCTTAGCAGAGACAAGGACTTGCCCGGCATCAACCCTTGGGCTACTGGGAGCATCAGCCCAGAACACCTGACTTCCAAGTGAGTCCTTTCTTCCACAGTCCTGCCTCCTAGGTAGGCAGCAAGAATGGCCATGTCAAAAGATCAGCTTCTTGCTCTGAAAGGTGGGATGGGAGGGGCTTTCCTGGTCACACAGGAAAAGAGTAGGAACACACCCTCCCAAGGAGGGGAGGACCTCAGAGAGAAAGCATGACAGGACAGACAACTGCCAGTGGGGACCCAGGTCAGTCAGAGCTCTGCCTCCAGAAAATCAGGACACCTGGAGGGAGATCAGCAGAACAGCCAGGGCAGCTCATCACTCAGATGACCCAAACACATCATGATATGTTCTCCCAGATTCCCATGTCATGACACTCCACCTCAAACCATGTTTTCTGCCGCACATTCCAGAGGACAGTAATGACTGTAAGGGCTGCAGAGGCTTCTGGGTAATGCAATGCTCTAAGGGTAGGCTGTGTTTGCTGTGAAAAGCCGCCCTGTCTAGAAATCTGGAGGTGCTTCTCTGTTGCAGATCCAGCCCATGTCAAGTTCTTGCCCATTATTTCCATCCACGCTGGAATTCAGCCCCTCACTTCATACCCGCCACAAAGTCAGATAAGATGTGCTGAAAGGTCACAGGACAGAGTGGTTGGGTTGGGTGCCTGTAATTCTAGCACTTGGGAAGTGAGAGAGGAGGGTCAGCAGTCCAAGACCATCCTCAGCTAAGTTAGCCTGGGCTACAAAAGATCCTGTCTCCAGAAATTAAAAGAAAGGCAAAACAAAATGTCACATAGAGGAACTGACAGACAGCTTGCGCTGTCTTCTTGTCTAGGCTGCTCAATCCACCTCCTACACAGCCACTAATATGAAACCAGTGGGGCTTGCTGGGCTCAGGCAGAGACAGAGCCATCCCAGGGGAAATCACATCCTGTGTCCTGGTGCCTGCACTAACTAAGCTGAAGACAGAGCCAGTCTCCCTGGGTCTCTGTAGGTGGGGAGGGGTCCATCCTCTACTAATGGGCAAGGAGACTCTGCAACCTGTGTTTTCTTTCCTTCAGGCCCTTAGTCAGGTACCTAGCAAAGGGGGACAGAGTGTGTGTTCTCCTGGGTCGATGAACACAGGTATATACCTAAGCCAGAACTGGTAGACCAGCTAGCCCCCCACCCCCCGAAGGAAAAGCAGTGGCTAGGGTGTCTGTGGGCAAGTCACTGAACATTTTCACCTCTGTTATGACAGAGGACCATGGTGCCTACGCCATTATCTGTGAAGGTTAGCAAGCAATCGTGTATCCCAAGCACTTCACCCAAAGCCTGGCCTTCGGTGGACCGCAGCTGTCATCAGAGCCAGGGTACCCAAGGTCACACGCTCTTTCCAGCACCAGTGACCCAGACGCTACTGTGAGACTGGCATCAGCCCGTAGGGGGACACTCTACCCAAGGTCACCTCTTCCCAGAGTGACCCACACACAGTGGCTGATGCCTGGGGAAAGTGTGAAAGCCAGGTCAGGATAACATTGGATTTTGTAACCTCCCTATGGGGTCAGATGTGTACCCCAAGAGTACCACTTAGTGAGCACCCTCCAAAATAAAGTTTCAGAGTTAGCTTCCAAGAAAGTCAGACTGACATGAGTCTTTGTGTTCTTTTTCCTTAGTAAGGGAGGAGAGGGCCAGAGTGAGGAGGAAAAGTTGGGGCCTATTAAACAAGTTTACGACACCCTCTTCACCTCCTCTCTGCAGCATGAGCAGCTTCATGAAGACAGAAGCTGTGTTCCCTTCCAAGAGCAATGAGCATCAGGGAAGCTGGGAGCCCAAAAGCATCTCTGACAACATCAACAGCTTCTTTCACCATGAGAGATGAAGAAAATCAGGCAGAGAAAAATGAATACCACATGCTGTCATTCACACAAAGTTTAAGGGTTGATCTCAAAGAAGCAGAGACTAGACCAGAGTACCAGAGTAGAGCAGGGACTGCGTGGGGAGGAGAGAGATGGGGCCAGGGCTGCATTGGAGGAACAGCTTCTCACGTCTGACACAAGGGGGGATGGTGACAATAGCTGGGGACAAATGACTGTACGTTTCCAGAGAACAAAGAGAGGCTTGTGAAACAGAAAGAAATGATGAGGGTCCAAGGTATGGCAATGCCAAGTGCCCTCACCTGCTCTCTGAACTTTGTGCTGAAATCGTGTTCATGGCCTCATATATATGCACAATCATTTGAGTATCAAATCAAAATGAAAAATAGGAAGAGTGGAAAGAAACAGAGCTTGTCTATACACATAAAGGAGCCAGGTGTGGTAGCTGATATCTATAATCCCAGCTCTCGGGAATCTGAGACAGGAAGGTAATTGAGAGCTACAATCTAAGCTATAGAGTGAGACCTTTATTGGCAGAGGTTTCTGTCCCACCAGGTTGTCGTTGAACTAACAGAGGTCCATTTGCCTCTGCCCCGCAAGTGCTGGGATTAAAGGTGTGTGCCACCCCACCCAACTACTGATCTTAACTCAAAAAAAAAAAAATTTAAAAATTACGTATACACACACACACACACACACACACACACACGCGGACGGACATCCATGCACAGTTCCAGAAGTACCCTTAGTGCTGAGCTAATAAATAACCAAAAACTAGGGCCAGCAAGATGGCTCAAAAGGTACAGGCACTTGATGCCAAGCTTGCCCCCAAGACCCACACGGTAGAGTGAGAGAATTGACTCCCCCAAGTTTTCCTCTGACCTCCACACATACATGGCACTCGGGGACCCACCTACCTCCTCCCCCATTAATATAATTCTAAAAACCATTAAATAACCAGAAACCAGGCATCTTCAGAATCCAACAGCATTCACAGCAGTAAAGGGGAGAGTCATAAAAACTCTGGCCCAGAGTCAGATACCCAAGACACATCTTCTGTCTCGCTCAGGAAGGTATCTCAGATAACACACCAAACATTAGTCTCTTTTGCTTCTAACTAGAGTTCTACTGACTGATAGAGAATTCTTCAGCTCCCTCTGGCAAAAGTGTTGCACCATGAAATAATATTCTACCCAGAAGTATTTCATATATACCGAACCTTACAAGTGCTGAGACCTGGGGAAGGGAAAAGGCCCAGCCAACTGGTTTTATAGGCAAGGGAGGTGCTGCCCAGGGAAGTCCATGGTCTGTTAAGACTTGCCTGCCGAGTCCTTAAAGGGAGGAATTTTTCTACCACATGATCAGTCAAGAGAAATTATTACAAAGACACTTCAGCACCCAAAGCTGCACAGGGCAGACTTTGCCTGGAATGCGCTCCACAAACTCAGAGCCTCAGCCCTTTCCCTACAAAGGCCCACAGTGGTCCTGCCATCCCTTGCCTCCTTCAGTTTCAAATGCCAGCTGATAATTCACTTTATGACTCAATTCAAAACAAGTAATGTCACCCGCAGGACAAGGCTTCACCCCGCTCTCTCCCTAGTACGTGGTCATTTCTTTCCACTTGTCCTTATTCACGGTTGACCTACTGTGTGCTCCCAAGGCCTAGCTCAGAGAACACCCCGAGACAGGAGAGACCAGTGGTTGGAGGCTGAATGAATAAACAGAGGGGTCAATATCATTGCTTTGATGAGGAGCATAAACTAGCACTCCTGAATCAATAAAATGTTTTTTGTTCCACATGCTTTAAATTAAAAACTAAATAAGTTTAAATTAAAAGACCCACAGCATCTCCAGCTAAATATTATTTTTCAAGGCTATGCTCTCCAAACACGATGGTGAAGTTCACAGCAGGATAATACTGTGTGCTCTTAAAAAAATAAAATAAAAAGCCGGGCGGTGGTGGCGCACGCCTTTAATCCCAGCACTTGGGAGGCAGAAGCAGGCGGATCTCTGTGAATTTGAGACCAGCCTGGTCTACAAGAGCTAGTTCCAGGACAGGCTCCAAAACCACAGAGAAACCCTGTCTCGAAAAAAACAAAAAAAAGAAAAAAAAGAAAAAAGAAAATAAAATAAAGTAGGAGCTGGAGAGTTAGCTCAGCAGCTAAGAGCACTTGTTGATCTTGCGGGAGGCCCACGGTTCAATTCCCAGCACCCACATGGGGGCTCAAAACCATTTATAACTCCAGTCCCAGGCAATCTGATGACGTCTTCTGACTTCTGTCTGCACCAGGCACGCTTTTGGTGCACAGGCATATATACAGACAAAACACCCCATTCGTGAAATAATAAAATAAATAAACCTAGGAAGAAGCAGGTAACAGCAACTACACTAGTTCCCAGCACTGCTTATAATGAGCAAACCCCAGTGGTACTGTGGACTGCATATATGCCCATGGCCCAGCTCCTTGGACCCTCCTGGGGACTCAGACAAACCTGTTCATTCAGAGGGCAGGAGAAATCCAGCATCTTTCCCTCAAAGGGCCTTGCCTGCCCCAGTACTGCTCTGCTTGGTAGGTCTTGGACTATGGAGAAATCTTGAGCCCATTACTTAGAAGCCAAAAATGGATAGAGAGAAAATTAAAAAGATGAAAAAAGCCACAGACTCCTAAGCACAGGCTGTCTTTCCAAGTCGCTCTCCCATGAGACAGACATTGTTTTCAACAGAGGAATACAGAAACTTTCTTGCTGCCTCCAAACACTTTGGAGAGGAAAAATGTTAAAGCCAGCAGTCTCAAAATGGTCTGATTTTTCAGAAGAGAGAATGAAATCTTCCAAGTTGGAGTAAAAGCCTCAAGAAGCTTCTTCATCCTGTGTCACACCTGTGGGTACCACCTTATCAGCAGTCACCTGATAAAGCCGGCTCTGGTGTTTCTGCCCAGCAGGGTCACCTGCTGATGTTGGCTGGTGCCTTGGGGTGGGATAAGTTGAGAGGCACCTGGCACAGGAGCTCCAGTGACCCTGTAGAGTTCTAACCTGAGTTCCTGCTGTAGCAGGTCCAAGGTCTAACCAGCATCTAGGCAAAGGTATGATGCTGGTCCAGGTCTACCTGCAGAACCAGCATACTGAACAGCACACAAGTACTAAAAGGCACACATTCCTTACACTCACACACGTGATGACTTTGAGGAGAACCACACATCTCGCCCTGGGAAAAACACTCCCATTCACACCCAGCCCAAGCCTTTCAAGGCTCAAAGTGTTACCTCAAGCCCCTGAAACCCAAACTCACAGCATTTCCCCTTTTTTGCGGGCAGCTGTAAACAATCCCACCCTGCTTCACCCTGCACACATGAATCACAACGCCCACATACGATGGCTGCCTTCTGCCCACAGCCGCCTCTTCAAGTCTCTGAACAAGCAGAAACACTTGAAAATAATAGCAGAACACCTCAAGACCAGCCATAGCATTCTGGTGGGGACCCCATCACCCCACCAGGGGCCATTCCACAAGCATCTCACTTACCAAAGTAATCAGCTTTGGGATGAGCGTCCATCTCTTGCTCCAGACGCTGGGTAAGGGCTTCTAGTTTCAATTCAGCCGTGGAGGGTCCAAGCTCGGGGCTTGGTGCGAGGGTCTGGCAGGGCAACCTCACCTTGGTGGGGGTGGAACTCTCTGAGAGCAGAGGTCCCAGGCTACTGTCGGTGGACCAGCTGGGAGGACCCTCTTTACAAGATAACTCAGATGGAGTGGACATCACCGGATGGACAAGGCTGGTGGGGCTGGGCTTGGGACCAGTGCCAGAGTCTATGCACCCAGGCTTCGGACCCAGCCCAGGAGTCATACCTGGCTGGGTACTGTCCTTGACAGTTGTTGAGGATAATGGAGAGGAAACAGAGAGGTAAGACTTGGGCCCATCCTGGAGCCAAGGCTGAGGGTCCACAGCAGGTTTGAGGACCCTGCCTGAAGCCTCACATTCCAGACCTGAATCTCTTCTCAGACGAGCTCCTTGGCTAGTGCTGTTAGGGACCAGAGGTGCCGAAACTGTTGTGCTCCTCGGTTGAGCAGGGGCCCCATTCTCTAAGCCCAGAGAGGAAAAGCCGAGGTTGACTCGCTGAGAGGAGGCAGTAGACCAAAGGCCTGTTGGCTTCACATTGCTGTGGCCACTAATGCCACCATCCTGGCCACCGATGCCACTTTCAAAAGACCTGCCAGAGCACATGGGGAGCTGTGGCTGGTAAGGGTGATGGTCCCCGCAGGATCTGGGCAATGGGGAATCATTCCCTGGGCAACCAGGCCACCCACTCTTCACACTCAGATTCATACTGGAGGCTGCTTCTGGCTTATCACCCCACTGTGGGCTTGCCAAGGAGAAATTGTCATAATAATCTCCGTGAGTGAGGCAGGAAGGGTCTTCACAGGGACCCAGACCGTGCAAAGCAGGCCTCTGGGAACTCACAGGCGCCTCCCTGGAACCACAGTTCTGACTGCCAGGCTTTGCACCATGGGCAGATGGCCTGGCCCTCTGCTCCTGAGATGGGTATGAAGGCGGCACAGCCACGGGGGCGGTGGTTAATCCAGGTGCTACTGCTGGCGCAGCCAGAGGGGGCTTGGCAGCACCATCTGCGGTCAGCTTGCTGCTCACACCCTGCCGGCTCCCACCGTTGACAGGGCTTCTGCCAGCCCTAGACAGGGCCTCCTCCTGTAAGAGCTGCTGTTGCTGCTGCTGTTGCTGGAGGTGGATTTTGGCCATCTTGGTCGCGAACACCCTTCGGGTTTCCTCAAACTCAGGGTTGTTGCTCGCACCTTTGTCCACCCGGAAGAGTCCATCCTTGGAGGCCTCGTACATGTTCAGGTCCTCGATGAACTTACTGGCCTCCAGGCCCAGGTCGTCATATTTATCCATATTGCTTGCAGATCAGTATTCGGGGGCCTAGCCCCGGTACAAGGTGTGAATGGGGTGGGGAGATCTGGGGGGTGGGGAGATCTGGGCGCTGGCGGAGGTTCAGGTCCAGCCCAAGGCAGATAAAGACTCCCACCTGCCCAGCTTGAAGGTCATGACTCCAAACTTACAGTCCAACCAGAGTTGAGGCCTTCAGGCCAGCGGGCTAAGTTTACTTCCAGACTTCTTTTCCCCGGGGATCGTCCACGTGGGGGCAGAGTAGCCTTCAGCTGTGCCCGGCCTGCTTGGAAAAGTTCTCTTTTATGAGACAGAAAACCAAAAACAGACGAAAGAAGACGGAGAAAAGTAAGGAGATAAAACAAACCCACGTCCAGGTCGGGCAGCCGAACTTGCAAACCCACTGGGCAGCGGCTGGCCAGGGGCCGGCGGTCGGGGCCGGCAGAGCTCACGGCAGCCGCGGCGCGCGGCCCATTGTCCGATGGCGGCGGCCGGCGGCGGGACGCGGAAGTGATCGCGCGGGGAGTCAATCCCCGGAGTTTGCTGGCCCAATGCGCCCGCCCCGGGCCGTGCAGGGGACCGGCGGAGGCGCGGAGGGCGGGACGGCGCGGGAGCGGGCGCCCCCTGCAGGCCTGTGCTGGGCACGCAGAGCCTTGGCGTCCCGCGCCGAGCGGAGAGGACCCGCAGTTTGCACCGGGCTTTTGTGCGCGCTGCCTGAGAGTCAGGGAAGAGCCGAGCCTCCCTCTGGTCCTCCCGCGTGTGCCCCATGGGCTCCACCTCTGGCAGCGCTGGGGGGAGTGTCCAGGGAGGAGACAAATGTGCAGCAGTTCGGTGTCCAGGCCCCTGGCTGCTCAAGGCCGCCGCTTCTCCAGAGAGCCTGACGCCAGGCTTGGGGGAACAAGACTGGAAACCTAGGGTGTTGCTGTGGCCCGGTCTTCTTTGACAGAGAGGCAGATAAAGACGAGAGTCCCAGAGGTCCGCATAATCAGCAAAGCATAGAAGGAGGCCCAGGTCCTCTGAAAGGAAGAAAAGGGGAGTGGTTGTTAAAGTTAAATGATGCCTTGGAGCACACTTGTTTTGGACGTCCTCCGTGTGCCCTGAGGCTTGTCCATTCGGGGACTCTTGAGCCCCAAGCTGGTCCAGGGTGTCAGTCCTGGCTTCTCTGCTCCCCCCTCCAGCACCCATGGTCCAGGATACCTTACCCTACCTACACAGCTTCCAGGTGACCCGGGATTTTTTACATTTTTTACATTACAGCAGCCACAGTGATCTACAGCAAATCCCGGGTCTGTCACTAGTGAACTTCAACCCTCAAGACTTACTTGGGACTTATTTAGGAAACGTGGCTTCACTTCTCCAGGCCACTGTGCCTACGCCCCCGATTTGGAATGGAACTTCCTAGTACTGCCTAGTGTCTGCTGATGACCTTCTGGTAGCTCTTCTTACTTTCCCGGCTGAAATCACCTCCCCATAAAGTTAACCCCCACCTCACCTTTATTTCCTGCTTGT
Organism: Alexandromys fortis; assembly: GCF_014885135.2. Lineage (NCBI taxonomy): Eukaryota > Metazoa > Chordata > Mammalia > Rodentia > Cricetidae > Alexandromys > Alexandromys fortis. The sequence continues at coordinate 733,300 of NW_026067921.1, forward strand.
TTTTTTTTGTTTGTTTGTTTTTTGGTTTTTGGTTTTTTTTTTTTTTTTTTTTTTTTTTTTTTTTTTTTTTTTTTTTTTTTTTTTTGGTTTTTCGAGACAGGGTTTCTCTGTGGCTTTGGAGCCTGTCCTGGAACTAGCTCTGTAGACCAGGCTGGTCTCGAACTCACAGAGATCCGCCTGCCTCTGCCTCCTGAGTGCTGGGATTAAAGGCGTGCGCCACCATCGCCCGGCCCTGCTTGGTTTTGAAGGCTATTTAAATCCGGGGTATACCGAAGACGCTAATCTGCAGACTTCCTGCCATCCACTCTACACGTCTCCAGACTGCTTATACTGCCGAATGAGATGTAAATGCATGTAAATAGTTGTTGGCTTGTATGTTTTTATCAGGAATCATGACAAGGAATTGACATCTGTATGTGTTTAGTACAAACACATTTTTCTATTCTATTTTCCACCCTTGTTGGTCAGATGCAGAACTCCAGATATGGAGGGTCAACTCCAGCTGTATCTGTATGTCCTTTTTGTTTGCCAACTGGCCAGTTATCCACTTCATTACACCATATTGTATATGCTCGGGGTTTGGCTAAACATTTATGTCTCCATGAATCTCTATAGGCCTGGGACAAGGAACAAGTATGATAATACATATGAATGTGCTTTATATTCTGTAAACACAAAGAACGGCTCACTGACCTTTAGACTCCGAAAGTCCAGGATGTTTGTTGAGAATTAAAAGTCCCAGGCTCCAGCCCCAACCTACTGATCCCAAATCTGCATTTTAACAGTATTTCTGGGGTGGGAAGAGCATTCATGTGTATCTGTGCGCATGCACACACACATACACACACTACATGATGAGTACTTCTATAAAGCAGTATACCGGAATTAAGTTTGAAAGATTTATTTTATTTTTTAAATTGTGTGTGTGTATGTGTGTGTGTGTGATATGCACACAGAGGTCCTTGGAGTCCAGAGAGGGAACAGATACCTCAGAGCTGGAGTAATAGGTGGTTGTATAAGTACTGTGTAAGTACTGGGTATTGAACTCCACTCCTGCACAAGAACAGTGTGTGCTTTAACTGCTGAGTCATCTCTCTTGCCCAGAATTAAATAAGAATCTCCCATACCTGGAGCTACAACCCAGTGGTAGAACACCTTCTGGGCACACATGAAGATCTGGGTTCCATTCCCAAAACAACAAAAATAACAGCAGCTTATGAAGATGGTATCTCTATACACCATCATGTATGTGATCCTTGGAAGTACTGGAAATGGGCTGGAGAGGTGGGTCAGTAGGTAAGAGTACTAGCTGCTATTCCAAAGGACCTGGATTTTATTCCCAGCACCCACATGGTTCACAACTCTGCAACACCCTCTTCTGGCCTCTCTAAACACTGCACGCATGTGATACACAGATATACTGTAATCAAAAGACCCACACACAATGCCCAAAACAGTCAGGAAGCTATGAATGTTTTACTGTCGCGGTTTAATGCTGAAGAGACCAAGGTTATTCCAATTCTGCTCACAACATTTAGAATCCCAGTCACACCTATTTAATGTAAGCCGGTTTTGTCTGTTTCGTGTTCTTGAAAACATCTGCGGACTGTTATCTCAGAAGATGTGTTCAGGGCTACTGAGTTGGCTCAGTGGGTATCGGCACTTGCTGCCAAGCCTGATGACTTGGGTTTGATTTCCAGAAACTATATGGTAGATCCAACTCCTACAACACACACACATTGAATGAAGGATTGATTAATGGATGACTGATGGATGAATAGTCTTAAAAGATCCGTTCGTTCTTGCCTATCAGTTGTTTAAAAAAGCAAAATACTGCTACATCTGGGGGTGTCATCCCAGCTACTCAAGAGAGTAAGTCAAGAGAGTCCTAAGTTCAACACCTGCCTGGACTACAAAGTAAGTTCAAGGCCAGCATAAACAATTTAGTGAGACCCTGTCTCAAGATTAAAAATAAAAAGAGGGCTGGAGATATATTTCAATGGGAGATCATTTACCTAGCATAAGTGATGTGGGATGTCCTTCTGTATATGTGTTGCTTTTATTGGTTGATGAATAAGGCTATTTGGACAATGGCTTAGCAGAGTAAAGCTCAGGATATCACCCAGTGTTTCAGTTGACTTCCTGTTGCCTGCAAGATGTAGGACCCTCAGCTACTACTCCAGCACCATGTCTGCCTGCATGCCACCATGCTCCTGTCATGGTGATAATGGACTGAACCTCTGAAACTGTAAGCAAGACACCCAATTAAATGTTTTCTTTGTAAGAGCTGCCATGTTCATGCTGTCTCTTCGCAGCAATATAAAAACCCCAACCAAAACAGTGAGTTCACCATGGTAGCCTGTATTTGTCTTGTTCAAGTCCATGTGAGCAGATGTAAGTATTGAGAGGGAGAGCTGGGTCTAATCAGTGCCAGCTTTGGCCAGCTAGGAGCAGTATACCAAGAGGAGGCATTTGCTCTGCCTAGAAATCCCTCCCCAAGATACGCAACTCCCAGGCTCCACTTAAGCCCATTTCCTGAGGAAGCCTTCCCAACACCCCTCTCCATCACCATTTCTCCCAGACACACAGGGAACTTCTTCCTTGTTGACTGTATCCATCCTCTCCTCACTGAAGCACAAACCTTGCCAAACCATGGACCTTTGACTGTTTGCTTCACTGTTCTAACCCAGGAACTCAGAATAGTATCCGACACATAACAGAGTTACTCCCCCCACAAAAAAAGGTGAAAAATAGGTACTCATAGTGGAAAAGCCATCACAGGTGTTGTCAATTACAGGTAGAAAAACTTAATTGGTGACTCAAACTTGTAGAAAGAAATGAATGGAAGCCATACTGTTATCCTTATAACCACATTTGCCTCTGCAATCCTCTGTAAGTCTTAACTGGTTATCTTGCAACGATCCAAATATTTGATTTGTGAATGTCAATGATGTTTAGTCAGGAGTATGACTTCAGTCATATGCGATGGTCTACGCCTGTAATCCTAGAATTTGGGAGGTAGAACAGGAAGGTCAGGATTTGAAGGTCATCCCCTACTACATAAGAGCATTCGAGTACTACCTGAGCTATCTGAGACTTTGTCTTACAAAACAAAAGCAACAATAAAAAAGGATAAGAAATAGTGCGATTTCATACAGTTTGCATGTGTGTGCACACTTAGATGTACAAAATATCTGTTTACAAACTGAGCACAATGGCTTACATATGTAATTCTAGCACTCATAAGGCTGGGCAGAACACTCTGCAAGAGTTTGAGGCCATCCTGAGCTGCATAGTGGGTTCCAGGTCAGTCTGGACTACAGAGTGAGACACTGTCTCAAAAATACAGAGAGGCAAGCCGGGTGGTGGTAGCTCACCTTTAATCCCAGCACCCGGGAAGCAGAGGCAAGCGGATCTCTGTGAGTTCGAGACCCACCTGGTCACAAAGTGAGTTCCAGGACAGCCAAGGCTGTTATACAAAGAAGCCCTATCTTGAAAAATCAAAACAAATAAAAATAACAAATCAAAAACCTAATATAAATATATATGGGGGGCTTAGAATGTAGTTCAGTGGCATGTATGACTCTTGGTTTGAGCCCTATAGTTGAAAAAAATAAACTGTTTATGTGCAGATATGTTTTTAATATAAAGAATTAAGGACTCAAGGGTATCTGAAAACTTATGTCTTGTAACTTCTATGCAGGTCACTATGTCCATGGAGCTAACAAACCCACGAGGCAAAGATCCTCTGGCTTGAATAGACCGCTGCTTACTTTGCAGTGAACTGAAAGGGCCTTTCTATGGCTTTTGCTTGGCTGTAGGAAACATCCCTGTACACAATGCTGTATGTGTCCCCAAGTATGCTCCACTGGAGGGACAGCTCTGAATGGAATCTTTATATTTCAGCTGAGGAGATGGACGAAGAATTAGCCATTAAGGTTTTTCCTTTGAGCTCTTTCCATCCTACTGATGCCCAGAGCGGGCCAGGAAGTGCTGGCTGTTCCAAATCCGCTTCCTGAACCTTGGGCCTCTCTGGCCCCGAGCCTCCCTGAGGAACAGCCCATGAATGGAGAGAAGCAGCTGCCTTGAAGGCCCTTTCCTGCTGCCTGTAATGTGTCTTGTTTCCTCATTCCCTACGCTGGAATGCTGCCAGGTCAGACCCAGAATTTAGGATTGTGACCTTGTTCTCTCTCTCTCTCTCTCTCTCTCTCTCTCTCTCTCTCTCTCTCTCTCTCTCTCTCTCGTGTGTGTGTGTGTGTGTGTGTGTGTGTGGCCTATGCCTGGCTAAAGACGTGTGCGTGACCACATGTTCACAGGGGTGCGAATACCTAACATCCACCAACCCTCCAAAGAGCAACAACAGGTACTGAACGAGACACAGTGAGCTGGCTCTGAGTTCGCCCTAGTTTCTCTCTCTCTCTCTCTCTCTCTCTCTCTCTCTCTCTCTCTCTCTCTCTCTCTCTCTCTTTTAATAGCACCCACCATGGCTGGGGAGTTGACCCAGTTGTCATGAGGACCTGAGTTTTCATCCCCAAACCCATGTTAAAAAGCCAGGCATGGTAGTGCACACTTGTGGTCCCAACTTGAAGCAGTAGATCCCTGAGGTTATGGCCAGCCAGGCTAGCCTACTTGGTGAGCTCCAGGTCAACTCTGTCTCAAAAAGCTAGGTAGATGGCTCATAACGTTGAACTCTGGCCTCCATACTCACATGCACATAAGAACACACAGAACAGTAAACCAGTATGACTTCAAATTCAAAAGGAATAAATGAGCACACAGTAGCAAAGGAGATGTCCTTTCTACCACAAGCCAAGTCAACAGTGCCCTCTGCAGAACCTGTCACAAACACCTTTCCAAAATGTCTGGAGATATGTTCAACCATTTTTAGAAAGTTGTATAAATTCCCTGTTTGTGGCATTTTGTACCAAACAGTAATTCTAGAAATCTCACATTGCCCCATGTGCAGCTGGTATTTCTCTCCTTGGTAGACTCGGGAATCTATCAGCAGTCTCTTCCTCACAGACACGGTGATGATGCACAATGAGTCTCCCTGTGTTCTGCCGAGTCTGACGTCAACTTGACACAAGCTAGAGTCATCTGAAAAGAGGGAGCCTCAATGGAGAAAATGTCTCCATAAGACCCAGATGTAGGATCTCTCTCTCTCTCTTCCTCTCTTCTTTCCTCCCTCCCTTCCTTTGTTTTGGTTTTTCAAGACAGGGTTGGCGTTTTCTTAATGAGTGATTGATAGGGAAGGGCCCAGCCTGCTGTGGATAGTGCTATTCTTGGACTGGTGGTCCTAGTTCTATAATAAAGCAGGCTGAGCAGCCATGCTGGGTAAGCCAGTAGACAGCACCCCTCCATAGTTTCTGCATCAGCTCTTCCCTCCAGGTTCCTGCCCTGCTTGAGTTCCTGTTCTGACAGACTATGATGTGGAAGTAAAAGCTATAAATTCTTTCCTCCCCAGCTTTTGGTCATGGCGTTTCACCACAGTGATAGTAACCCTAATTGAGAGACCCTGTACAAGCCAAGCCAAGTCATCTATGGGACAGACACTGACCATTTAGGCACATGGACAGCATTTAATAGCTTTATGACTTTTGATTTTATGGTGGGTTTATTGGGGTAGTAAATACATTTTCAACTTCTGATACTTTCCCCATATAGGGTGGCTTTGTTGGGAACATAACCCCATTCTTGGCAAAGGAGTGCCATGTTCTCAGTAACTCTGTGATGCGTCAAAAGGACTTAGAATCTTTCTGAACATGAAGGTCTTCTTTGTTTTCCCTCAGAACACCCTAGTCATGGTCAGTGTAAGAATCATGGATCTTAACGGCTAGCAGTTCCCTGGCACCTACTGCACTCCAACCAGCCCAGCCCAGAAGCCTCATGACTTGCTTCTTTGATAAGGATCTGAGTGGTTGTGTGGCTATGGAAGCCCACCCCCACTACACACACACACATACAATTACCTCCAGATTGTGTTGGAAAAGGTTAATTTTTCAGAGGCCATCCAACCTCCCTTGATCAAAGTACTTCACGGGTCCTCTCTGAGCTGTGGGGTCAGCTGTCCTGACTGACCTTCACTCTAGTTGACTGGCTGCTCCTTCCCGTGGCCTGTACCTAAGAGAGAACTGATACAGCTGAAGAACCATTGGCCCACTGCAGGTCCTGATCGCACGGTGGGATCAATCCTTGCTGCCTGGCTGCTGGGTCTGGACCTGTAACAAGAATCGGGTCAGCTAACTGCTTTACCAGAAACCGGGGGACAACAATTAGTAAGAGGAATGGACCTACTTATTTTAGGCCAAAACAGGGAGGGAAAAATACCTAGAACTGGGAATGGGGCAGCATTTCACTTTCAAGCGTTTACCCAGCATCTCAATTCAGACCCCCAGAAGGCAGAACTGGGAATGGGACAGCATTTCACTTCCAAGCGTTTACCCAGCATCTCCTCGGGGTTGCATCTGCAAACACAGCAAGGCAGATCACTGCTGCCCCGCAGCAACCCAGATAACAGAAGCAGATACACCTCGGACTGGAGCAGAGAGTTAGTAGCTCCAAGAACCCCACTGAACAGTTGGGTTCTCATGTAGTAGAACATGTGCCTTTTGGCTCACATGTATCATGTGGGCTTCTCCTTGTATGTCATTGTTTAACAACTTCATGCATTACAGGTCTCATTAGGATTTTAATTCTCTATCCAAGGGAGAGAGTCTTAATAGTATCCAGGTCACCTTCAGACACTCAGGCCTGAGCCAGCAGACAGAATTAACTAGCCTTAGAGGTAAGGGTTCAGCCACTCTCAGACAATGGGAGCACCTGTGTACAAACACCGCAGGAACACTGTTCTATCTGAACACACGGGGAGACGGGGAGCAATCTGTTCCATCATCCCTCAGGCCCTGGACTGGGCACTTACCTCACAGCTGGGACTGTCTTAGTTCTTAAGAGTTAACTGCCCTCCACACCAGGAACATGGAGTGAAGCACATTTGAGAACAAGGTCTATTGCTGTGTGTCATATATGTGATGTGTGTGTGGTGTGCTATATGGGGTAGGGAGTGTATGTGGTATAGTGTGTATGTGCACGAGTGTGCGTGCATGTCTGGTGTGGAAGGCTGTGTCTACATGTGAGACATGTATGTATGTATGTATGATTAGATATATGTTGTATTCATATGTGGTTTGAAATATACAATGTGTAGGTGGTATTGTGCATGTATGTATGAGTGTGGTATGGCACGTGGACATGTTGGGGTGCAATGAGGATCGGAACACATAGAGGCATTCAAAAGAGTGACCCACTTCTACCTTGCAGAAACAGTCATGCCTCTTCAGATGTAGAAATCCAAAAGATTCCCCAGTCTTCCTGCTGTCTCCATGCCTTTCAAAAGTCCCAGCACTCCAAATGATCATCTCCACAAACCAATATGTGGGTCTTACGGACGACAGAAAGTGGGGGGACTGGGGACCGAACGTCTCTGTCACACGTCTCTGTGGGACACAGAATGGGGTCTGAGCCAGAGGGTTTGGCGGACAGCAAAGAACTTTTGGTTACACGGCTATTTCAGACCACACTCAGCAGCTCCCGCAGATTTAGGTTGCATGGCTGGCACTCGGGTGTTGCTGGTTAAGCAGCGTAAGCAGATTCTTTAGATATGTACGGGACAGCTAACGACATTGACGGACAAGACTTAGAAAATTAAGAACAGTCATGTGCACTGCTGCCCTCCTGTGCAGCACTGTTGCTGGGAGCAGCTGCCCAGGCCCGTGTAACTGGCTGAATGGACTCTTGCCAAAAGGAAATGGGCAAAGGGGCCGTGTGCAATTTGAGAACAAGTTCTCAGTCTCCTTCTGGCTTGCCACCCCCCCACTTCTCTGTAGGCCACTGGAATTACCTTCGGCAACCTCAAAAGCCAGGGTTTATGGATGGTAGCTGCTGGGACTCCACACCCTCTAGCATGCTGGAATTCATAGAACTCCCCTCATCCCATTCCCTTTTCCAGAGTTATACTGACTGGGGTAATGTTTGCTGTGTGAGACACTGGAGTTCAGCGTTGGCTGCTGATGCCAATATTCATTCTCTCTCTCTCTCTCTCTCTCTCTCTCTCTCTCTCTCTCTCTCTCTCTCTCTCTGTGTGTGTGTGTGTAGGTACACACAGGTGTCCTCATCACCACTAGACAGCCCTGGATCCCTGGAGCTGAAGTTACAGGTAATCGTCAGTCATTTGCCATGAGTGCTAGGAATCTAACACAGGTTGACACAAGCGCTCTTAACCACAGAACCATTTCTCTAGCCCCCCACAGCCAACACTTTACACCTGAGGATGACTGACTGACAATGGAGGCACCGATAGACTGTTAGGAGTCATGGGCACTAACGCAGTAACTAGAGGGGGTCCATGCTACTTCCTGGAAACAGTATTTACTGACAAGCTGATCACTAACGATGGGGACTCTGGGTGATACTTAGGCTTCCAGCACTCAGTTCAGCCTATTTGTGATCTTTACTACCATAAGTTCTGTCCGTTGCCACTTGACAGAACCCTCTGGCCTTTTCTAGTAGGACTTGGTCCTACCCTTGAGAAGTAGCATCATCCAGGGTAGTCTGCCTCTTTCCAGGGGAGTGCCACCAATACATCTCACACCTTCTCAATATGCCTGTGAACAGGGATCCCGCTTAAGACCTGAGTCTGGGCAGGCCATGCCTTAGGAATCCCAGATACACTCTTCAGTGTGGAAAGGATGTCCTAGGGAAATTTCTAGAAGCACTGCTAGCAAGCCCCTTCCAACTTTTCACACTTTTCTCAGTAGTACATGCAGCCAAGCCAGGGTAACTTCCTGATGTCTGAGTCCTAGTGACAGTGTCCAGGGGAGATGCACTCAGAAAAGCAGGGGTAATGACCCCTCAGACCGGGAGTCTCAGGTTCAGGGGTAATGACCCCTCAGACCGGGAGTCTCAGGTTCAGGGGTAATGACCCCTCAGACCGGGAGTCTCAGGTTCAGGTGTGCAAAGCTAAGTTGTTTATCAACAGTGACCAACTTTCTCAGTTACAGTTGAAAAATGTACACTCAACAGACCCTGGGGTATCTAGACATCAGGTCTGCCTTGGGAAATCCAACGGTACAGGGCTGGCTCTAATAACACAGTGGAGCTGAGCTCGAATGAGGCTCTGCCTTCTCTGTGGTCTTGAGCAAGGCCCCTTATGTGATAAAGAAGAGCCTGACACACAGCCCACAGTAAGGGACAGAAATTACTGCTGCTGTTGACAGAGTTCACAGCCCATAGCATCCTGACAGCAAGTGCTTGCTGGCTTAGTTGTGCTCTTTCAGAGACGGAACAAAAACTGGAATTCAGGTTCAGGGTGTGAGGGTCAGGGAGGTAAGTCACAGGCGTTGTGTCCCAGCGGGCCTGGCCTCTTCCCTTAGGGTATCATTACTTCCTTACCTACCTTCCTTCTCCAAGGGCGTAGACGAGGGTGAGGGTCAACTCTGGGAGGTCACTGGCCTCAGCCGTGGAACTGAGGCCTTAGTCTTGGGCCTGTCCTGCTCAGGGCAGCACCCCACCCCCACCCCATTCACTGCTGGTCATCTCAGATTTCATTTTCCAAACTCAAAGGCCTGGATATGAGCCTTTGGCCGCCCACGAAGCAAGCGGCTGTTTTCTGCTTGTGCTTCCTCGTTGGCCTCTCCTCCAGTCTCTCATGAGCTCTGAGTGTGACTGATTCCCACTCAGAAGTACTTCCACTCATGATCCTGAAGCAGCACCAGGCTTCTGCAGAAGGTGCCCTAGTGGAGTGGAGAGCCCAATACAGCTCCCCATACTGTTGTCTTGAGCCACAGGAACAGTCTTGGCACAAGGCTAAAGGCTTTCTCTGATCTCATCTACAAACCTGACTGCTGGCAGATGGCCAGGAGGCCGTATTCCCTAAGGAAACAGGCGCACCTTCCACAAGATCCCAAGGCTACCCTGGGTGAAGCCTTCTTCCTACTCAGACCAGGTTCCTAGGCCAATGCTGACTTCAAGCGCTGCTGTGACTCTCTGGATTCAGTTCCACAAAAAGAAAGAAACATTCCCTAACTGTACCCATATTCCCAGAGAGGTGGACACCCTGACTCAGAATAAAGTGCTACAATAGCGGCCAGGCTCCTGATTCATGTGTACCTTCACAACATCATACTGTTGCTTTTCTTCATTCACTGAGTATCCCAGGAGGCTTCAGACACACCATCTTCCTGCCCAAGCTCCCCAAAGCTGGGATTTAGGTATGCACCACCACACTGGGCTGACATTGCACAGATTGATATCTTTCTATTGTGGAAATACTTGATGGCCAAAAATATAAGAAAATACAAAATCATAAACAGAAGGGAAGACCTGCATCAAATGATTTGTGGGGCTGGAGAGATAGCGCAGTCCTTACAAGAACTTGCTGCTCTCGTAGTGGACTCGGGTTCACTTCCCAGCACCCACATAGGGTGGCCCACAACCTCCTGTAACTCCAGTTCCAGGGGGTCCAATGTCCTCTTCTGGCTTCTGAAGCCACCTGCATGTATACGGTACACACACTCACACACATATACACAAATAAAAAATCTAAAATTATGGTGATGCGTGCCTGAAATCCCAGTACTCAGGAGGATGAGGCAGGAAGGAAGATCTGTCAGTTCCAGGACAACTTGGGCCGTAGAGTTAGGCTGAATCAAAAGGTTAGGATCACATTGCCTAGGGTATTCTTACTTTTACTTGTGAGAAAATTTCCATGTCACAATTTAAGACCCCGTCTTTAGCTGACTGCCTTCTCTTCCCCTGACTGGATGCTCCTATTTGTAAGGACTGCTCTCTGAAGGAGTGTGTTCTGGCTGGGCGCGGACCCACCTCAGTGCTCTGGTGCCGGGAGTCAGTTTCCCTTTCTTTGGCAGATGCCCACTCTGGCAGCATTCATGTAGGGCACCAATTTTTCTTACTCACAAATTCTCTTTACCGACTTCTCCAGAGAAATAACCTTCACCCACTTGGAACCTGAATCTCCCAGGAGCTAGAAGCCTTTATGTCAGACCTACAGGACCAAGCCGGGCTCCTGGCTTCTCACCAGCCAACCACTTGCCCTGACAGGGTAGGCACCAGACAGTGTTTTCCCAGACTCTGAGACTGACTAGTTCCCCTTGAGGGGACCCTGCAGACTGCTGGGAAGGCTGACATTTATCACGTTGTCAGGCATCAGTTGAGACAGGCGTTTAGGTGAGGGCCCAGTGACACAGGACAGCATGAGGAAGCCAGATTGAGTCTACACCCTGCCCCTTCTGTGTATCAGCTCTGAAAACTAGGCAAATTACTAAGTTTCTCAGCTTGCTGTGTTTTTGTTCTGTTTTGTTACATCTTCCCTCTAGGGCTCTGTGGAAACTGAGATATGAGTTTCTGACTCAGATCACACCGCACCCCAGGCACTCACCCACAGGGAACAATTTTCTGCCCAATTGTTCCATCATATCTGCCGTCCCCTAGGAAGTACCAATGAGTTCATGTTTTCAAGTTTCATCTTCTTGGAGAGAATGTTCTCCAACGCCCAGTGTGTCGGTCCAGAAGCCTACAGACTTTGCTGGTCCAGTGCTTAGGGCAGAAAACGCCCAACTGAAGGACTGGCTACTCCTAGTTCATCAAGGCCACCAAGCTCATTCCTGGAGAAAACAAAACAACCAAAGCCCTCACCCTATCTTCACGTACTCCTGTGTGTCATGGGACAGTCACCTGTGTCAGCTTGGGGATCCTCTTAATGTAACTCTCCAGAACTCAGGCTCTGCCTTCCTCTCTGGTCCAAATCTCTCCCACCTCTACTTCCTCACAGTCCTGGGCCAAACTCATCCCAGGTAAGATGAAAATGAAGGAGAAAGGACTGGGTAGAAATTATGGTTCAGAAACATTCATTAATCCAGTGTTCTCAAACTTTGGTAGTAGGATCACTGGTAGTTTTTCTTTGTGGCAGAGTCTAATGTAGCTAAAGATGCGTCAAACCCATGGTCCTCTGCCTCTCCCATGCTGGGGTCACAGGTGCTGCCGCAGTTCCTCTGGTAGAGCTGCTTTGCTTTTCTGTGTTGGAGATGGAACCTAGGGCCTGGCCATGCTAGGCTCACCCTCTACCCCTGAGCTATACCCTCAGCAGCCTCACTTGTAAAGAATTCTAAATCCCTTATGATGGCTACAATTAAATTACAATTTCTAGGCATGGACGCCCGGCACAGTGTCAAGCTCAAGATCCTGTGCATGAGCCTCTCTTGCTCATGGGCCTGGATGAGCCTGGCCTAGATGGAGGTCAAGGTGACGTATGTTCAAGGTGACAGACCATAGGCATTCCAGGGAGGCAGCACAGAACCTGGGCCTGGAATGGTGGCGGACACTGGTCTGTTCCGGATGAACCCTTAGAACTGGAATACAGGGCTGTTCTGAGATCAGATACATCTCACAGTGATATACACTTATGACACTAAAAGTCATCTGAACGGTAGGAGACAATGACAGCCACCTCTGGGTGGCACTGGATTATAGACACGGAGCTTCTGCATCCTGAAAAGGCTAAGTTTTTCTCTCCCCACAACTAGGCATCGAGCCCTTGCTCAGACCATGTCTATAAGAGCACTTTACGAATGACTCTCATAACAATCAGCTTTGTCTAATTTACTGGTGAGCTGGCTCCAGTCCTGGCCATCTCCTAAACAGCTAAATCAGAGCAGCTTGGACACAGGAGGTGACACCCAGGACACAACAACTCCTCTCTGGTGAACTTGCTCTTGCTTGTGACATTCTGGGGGCCAAACTGATGGCATCACTATCTGAGGCCCATATGAGCCGTGTGGGGTTCAAACCCCTGCTGGGCTGTGATGATGGGGCCCTGGCGGGGATCAGCAGCTCAGAACACAGTTATGCTCACCACAGAGCACACTCCACACACGGAAACAGGGGCTATGATACGGTCCTTCTGTTCCGGCTCAGAAGTAAAGCGAAGTCCTATCCCAGAGCATGGACCTCAGACTCAGAAGAGGCCACCCGGCTGGAGGGGAAGAGACCTATCTGACACCTATGTGAAAGGTGCTGGAGACACGCAGAACAATTGTAGAGATGCCAGTGCCCACGTCCCGTTCCACAAGTGAGACCCTGAACATATATCGAAGGGTTGTGTCTGTCCTGGGAGCCAAAAGTCCAGCCAGCACCACGTGGACTCCTGTGCAGCTCCTGAGCCTGCTTGGCCCCTTTAGTCTGTGTGACTGTGTGCAGCAGTGCCTGAGACACACAGAGCTGTGTGCAGACGCTCCTAGCTGTCTGCCAGCCTTGCTCTTCTTCTTGTTCCCACCCAGCAGCATCTCAGGTAGTTCCACACCCTGGGTGGGAGTCCTGCTGACTCCAGTCTGTCGCGGAACAAGGCCAATTGCCCTGATGTTTGTCTTTTCTCTTCTCCTAAGCTAACATCCTTTCCTTGATCTGGGCAGAGGAGGGTCTGTGAGGCCCTGGTCACTCCTGCACCAGGAAATTGATGAGGGCAGTCCTGGGGGAGAGGAAGGACTTCTTGATGCTTCTCCCCTGCAACAGCCGGGTGCCCAGCTCACTCTGGAGAACCAACTCGTGGACTTTGTCTTGGTCCTGGGCAACTTGTTGGGGCACAGGGATCTTGCCGTAGGCCTTGTTGTTGATCTGAAAAGGAAAAGAGCAGAGAGTGAGGAGAGTCCTCAGGGAGGCGGCTGTCAGGGTGCTTCAACTCCTAAGCTAAGGACTTCCTAAACATGGGCTTCCTAAGTCCACGTCTGGTGCAGGTACAGTGTGGCAAGGCTTGCTGGCAGCCTGCAGGGACTTGCTGCTTCTCAGTCTCCAGGGTGGGTGTGATGCTGGCACTTTCCACAATACATGATCATTTTGTTTATTCTCTTCCTTCTTATGTGCTTTTCTGTCTGTCTGGGCTTTAAACTCCTTGAGGATAGGAACCCTCTTGTCCCACTGGATTTTTTGTTCTTGTTGAGACAAAGTCGTATCATGTATCCCTGGCTAGCATCCAACTTACAGTGGTCCTCCTGCCTCAGAATATCAGAGTAAACCACTGTGCCTGGCTTTTGTTTGATTTTGTATCCCTATGACCTAGCACTATGCCTGGCCTAGAGTCAGGACTGGGTGAGCTGCTTCCTTAACTACAAATGGTGTAGCCTCCGATAAAACAAGGAAAGCCACATTTGGATGAACATGACCTAGTTCCACTGCACTTATCTTCCAGATGATCAGGTAAAAAGCCTGTCCTGGTCTCCTCACCTTCTGCCACTTAAGCCATTAACAGATGTCTCTAAAACTGTCTCACACGAAACACATCGATTCTGCACAGAGGGGAACCTACAGGGATCTAGTTTTGACATTAAACGTTTACAGAAAAAAAAAAAAAAAAACAAAAAAACTACTCTTTCTGGGTCTGGTGGCACAGGCCTGTAATTCCAGATATCTTGGAGGTTGAGGCAAGAGGATCAAGCTCAAGGTCAGTTTGGGCAATTTACTGAGACCCTGTCTCAAAGTAAAACGTAAGAAGAGGTTGGGGCCGGGCAGTGGTGGCGCACACCTTTAAATCCCAGCACTCAGGAGGCAGAAACAGGTGGATCTCTTGAGTTTGAGGCCAGCATGGTCTACAAGAGCTAGTTCCAGGACAGGCTCCAAAGCTACACAGAGAAACCCTGTCTCGAAAAACAAACAAAAAAGAAAGAAAGAAAGAAAGAAAGAAAGAAAGAAAGAAAGAAAGAAAGAAAGAAAGAAAGAAAGAAAGAAAGAAAAGAAGAGGATTGGGAATGCAGCTAAGACACTACTTGTGGAGAATGAATGCCCTGGGCTCTAGGTTCAACCCCAGAACCTAAAAACAAACTAAAACAAAAATTTGAACCTTGAACTTCCCCTCATTCATTACCCTTATATATTGAAAATGGTGCAGTTTGCCAAAAATAAAAATAAAATGGGGAAAAGAGTTTTATGTAACTTTACTAAAATATGCTTGACAGAGACATTAATTTTTTTATTTTATTTTACATGAGTGGGTGGTTTGCCTGCATATATATCTATGCACCACATGCGTGCTGGTTGCCAGTACAGGCTGGAAGGGGCAGCAGAGCTCCTGGTACTGTAGTAACAGGTAGTGTGAGCCACTACATGGGTGCTGGGAATCAAACCTAGGTCCTCCAGAAGAGCATGCAGTACTCTTAACCACCGAGCCGTTTCTCCAGCCCTACAGAGGTATTATTTACTGACAGACGTGTGTCACCTTCTCTGTATCTCCCCACCTTGTCCCCTCAAGTCTACCAGGTGCTCCTATGCAGCAGGAAGACACCGGAGTCACTAAGGCAGACCGGGCTGGTATTTCCCCTTTCTAAGTCCTTCCAGGCCCCGAGAGTTGAGGCTTGCATGCTTCTGGGATACAGTGAAGGAACACGGAAGGGAACACAGACCTCTGTGCTGTAAGGCTGGCTTGGGGACTGGGTCGATGGGTCACTGGTAGGAGAGGGACAGTCTGCAGACCAGTCTAGCACCACGGCTGTAGGAGTCACTCACCAGAACGGCCATCTGAACCATATCAGGCTGCTGAAGGAACTGTGAGTCCACCGTGGGCCAGGCCTGCAGCATCACACCAGTGTCCCAGGCATAGTGGTCACAGAGCTTGCTTGGTACCAGCGCCAGGCCTGCAACACAAGGCACAGAAGGTCAGACCACTCTGAACACAGAGGACTCATGCAAGGCTGCCCTTGGCTTCGAGCCTTCCGAGGAAGCTAGGGATGCCATAACATGACATTTTCCATGAGGCTGCGGACCGGCTACTCCGAGGGGTGCTAGTGCCTTTTGTTTTGTTGGCTTCTGTCTTGGGTTCCTGTGCCAGCATCAGAGATTTCTTGTTAATTTTTAAAACCTTATCTTATTTGACATTATTGTGACTTATGATCAGCGGGGTAGAAGTGAAGACTTTTTAGAGCCTGAGAACCAAGCGGTGCCCTGGTGCCCAGGGAGGAGCTGACCTCTTCCCACAGCTGGTCTGTGACCTCGTGTTCCACGCAGCCTTTCTATAAAAAGCATGCAGAGATGTGAAGATGGGTGGACATGGTACTCTGAAATGAGCAGAAAAATAAGACTGCCGATGTTCTGGGGTTACCCCTTCGCTGGGGAAGGAATGTCTCCTGAGAACAGGTTGTCTTTGCAGCTTCTCCTGTCATGAGTACCTTGGTCTTTGGTATCAAAATCTTGTCTGGTCCTTTTCCACATAGAGTGCACTGGACAGAAGGATGTTCTCAGCCCTCCTGAGAACTTAGCTCTCACCCTACTACATATTCTAGCCTCTGGCTCAGGGTAGGCCACATGAAGGTGGTCAGGTATAAAGCCTCTCAAGGCTTCTTCCAGAGAGTGCAGGGGTTTCTCCCTTCCGTCTTTTAGGGCTAGGAACGGACCCCTCAGACATGCTAAGTATATGTTCCACCATTAATCTATACCTCAAGATCCCCCTTTTCTTTCTTAAAATATTTATTTTTTTATTTTTATTTTATACATATTAGTGTTTTTGCCTTCATGTGTGTCTGTGAGGGTGTCGGACACTCTGGAACTGGAGTCACAGACAGTTGTGAGCTGCCATGTGGTTGCTGGAAATTGAACCTAAGTCCTCAAGAGTAGTCAGTGCTCTTAACTGCTGAGCCATCTCTCCAGCCTCCCTTTTTTTTTAAAAAAACACTGTTTTACAGGTTTCCACAAGAAGCAGTTATTGCTTTTATACATACATATGTGTGTGTATTACAGTTGTGCTGAATGAGCCTGGGCTTTGCACACGCTAGGCAAGTGCTCCACGCATACATATGTGTGTGTGTTACAGTTGTGCTGGTGATGAACCGGGTGCACACGCTAGGCAAGTGCTCCACACATACATGTGTGTATGTATGTTACAGTTGTGCTGGTGATGAACCGGGTGCACACGCTAGGCAAGTGCTCCAGCATGCGACACTCACAGCTCTGAAATTGGAAAAGATATTGAAGTACAGAGTTTGTCCCGTACTGTGAAATCAGTTCAAGAATTTTCTTTTGGTTTCTTTGAAAGGTTTCATTCTCCTTCCTATTTAACTTTCAAATTTAGTAGTAATTTTGTTTATAATATAAAAAATTATCTTCAGGGCTGGAGAGATGGCTCAGCGATTAAGAGCATTGCCTGCTCTTCCAGAGATCCTGAGTTCAATTCCCAGCAAGCACATGGTGGCTCACAACCATCTGTAATGAGGTCTGGTGCCCTCTTCTGGCCTGCAGGCATACAAGCAGACAGAATACTGTATACATAATAAATAAATATTTTAAAAAATTATCTTCAAAATTACAAACTTTCCAAACTAAGTTTGTTTGCATAGAGCTTCCTTCCCTATTGATTTGTAGGTTTTCCTACAAAATATTATTATTTTGTAATAAATTGGTTTGGTTTGGTAGCATGAACACTGTCCTGAGTCTGACATTAGCATTGCACACACACACAGGATCAGCTTTATTCAAACATGTGTTAGTAATCGCTGGCTGTGCCCACCACAAGCTCCCCGTCTTCTCACAGACCCAAACTCACAGTCCTTAGGTGGGCCTGTGTTGTGGACCAACCACTGATAGCGCTGACGCGTTCTACCTCACTGGTCTCTGCCTCGACTCTGGCATATTCATTCAGCGCAGCTTTGTAAGTTTTCCTACCTGACACTCAGGTGATCCTGTATTGCCAGGTACTGGCAGGGAAGTGAAGACCCCTTAGAGCCAAAGTACAAGACATGACCTCCCCCTGGTGCCCAGCTGGCCCTGGCCTGAGCTGCTGTACTTCTCAATGGTCTTAATGCAGAGAAGATTCCAACTTCTTCCTCCTCTAAAAGTAAGATGGAGGTCACCAGAAGCAGATAATCATGTCTTTATTTGCTGAGCTGGTGGTGGTTTGTCCTGTGACCCAGATGTAACGGGAAGGTTTCCAAAACCTCCGTATGGAAGTCATACAGGATGTCTAGGAGATGAAAGGGTCTTGGATGAAATGTTCTGGACAGAAGCTGTTACACATTCCACTCAAAACACAAGGAAGCCCAGATTTCCTGGCGTAATCAGGATGCTTATTTATAGGTACAGTGTTTCACCAGGCTTTCCCTGGATGGTGCGGCTCAGCTGCAGGGGGTGGAGCTCGGGGCCCTGCATATGTGCAAGTTTTTGCCACTTTGCTCTTTTAAGTGAAAATACCCAACATGCTCACGGCAAACACAACACAGCCAAGGTGACAGGTCAAAGAGGGAAGGTCTGGGTGCAGAGATAGCGCCAAGGCTCTGGCACGCAGGGCTGGCATGCAGGGCTATCACGCAGAGCCAGCTGCACCCCTTCCATCCCCACCTCTGGAGAGCTGACCTTCTTGTAGAAAATAAAACTCCCCCATCCCACCGAGAGTACAGGACACCGGGCTGCCTTGGTGGCCCACAGTGATTGCTGGGGGCGGTCACAGTTTCTGTGTATGGCAGCCCTCTCCTGGTGGCATTCCGGGGCCTGTCTCTAGTCTCATCTCCCCATCCTTGACTGTGCTAGCTGCTTCCCCTGAGTATGCCAGGAGGGCCTGAACCTGTGCTGACACTGAATGCAGCGGCCTTGGCAATGTCAAGAAAATGCACAGGAAGCAAGGCCACTTCACGCTGACCTTTCCCAGAGACATGAATTTGCTCGCATGCCTTTGGAAGAACAACATCCCCATTGCACCAGAGGCCGGGGTGTGGCTCAGTGGTGGAGCTGGTAGAGCTCATACTTAGCGAGCACAAAGATGGACTCGATTTCTAACACCAGAAACTAAGGATAAACATACAAAACAACAGCAACAACAACAAACCCGAGACAAAAACAATCAGAGGACCTGGTGGAATGGAGACTCGGTGTCTGGACGAACACTTGTGGAAGTGGCTTGGACAACAAAACAGATAAAATCTGAACTTAATTCGTGAGTTCACAATGAAGACAGGTCAGGGATGAATGGATAAGGCAAAAGTGTTCGTCAAGCAAGCTCGATGATCTGAGCGTGGATGCCCAGAACTGATACAAAAATTGGACACAGAAGCCCAAGCATCTGTAGTCCAAGATGCTGCTACGGGGACACAGAAGGCAGACACCAGGACATCTCTAGTATCTCTCAGGCCTGCTAACCTGGCTTACAGAGTGGTTAATACCGGTCTCAAAACAAAGTAGAAAGATGAGGACTGACACCCAAAGGTTGTCCTGTGACCTTCACATTCATGGCACATACACACCCACACCCACATCAAAGCATGCATGTACACACACACACACGCACACACACACACACACACACACACACACACACACACACACAGTGAGCGGCTGAACCCTCAAGGGATGAAGAGCACTCTGACTAAGACCTTTGCTGAGCTACACAAATAATGATCAATGAGAGGCTTGGGCAAATGCTCGTCAGTAGTAACTAGTTAGACAAGGACCCTCTTACGTACCTGCCCAGAGCTCTGAGGTTATGTGAGGAGCCATGGGGGCAGCCATCACCAGCAGGGCACACAGAGCATCCTCAAACTCAGGGCTGTGGAGAACCACTCTCTCAGAGGCTTGCTAGGGAAAAGGAAGGAACATTTAAGACTGGGGTACAAAATAAGCAGGGGCAAGACAGGCCATGAATGAAGTAGAATCTGGAGGCTCAGCAGGTGGGAGAAACATTCTTTATTACGGCTTTGATTCTCATACTCAGTCCTCACAACTGCCCTTCAAGAGCAGGGTTTGTTCCTCATCTGACCGAGGAAGAGGCTAAGCCTCAGCAAGGAGGAAAACTGTTCTGGGAACAAGGTCAGAACTTGTAAGCACCCTGCAAGGTTTCCTGTGTGTTGTGGCCCAGGGGAAAACGCAGAGAACTGTTGCCTAAGGTTTTCCTGGGGATACCAGGGTGTAGGTTCTCTCTATCCACAATTATTGACAAGTTCTTCCTTAGCAGAAAAAACTGGAGTTACATGTAGCAAACTGGTGAGGGGACTGAAAAGGACAGCTCCTTTATCACTGGGAGTAACAACTCTGCTCCATCTAGGTTAAATAATACAAACAGTAACAATGCCACAATGCCAAGGAAACTGCCTGACATGCACAGGAAATCAGGCAGTAGGGGATTAAGGTTAGAACAGAGAGAGGCCTAAGCCTGGCCCTGGCTTTGCTCCTACTCATTCAGACATGGCATCTAATCTCCGGGGCCTCTATGTCCTCTCACAGAAGACTGGAGATAAAAAAGGCTTTAAGCTAGGAGGCAGAAGCAGGAAGATCATCATAAGTCAAAGGCCAGCCTGCGCTATGTAGCAAGACCCTGTCTCAGAAAAGTAAACAGCTTTGCTCAGACAACCTTTAAAACCTTGGGGCTGGAGAGAGGGCTCAGAGATAGAGCACGGGCCGTTCTTCCAGAGGTTCTGAGTTCAACTCCCAGTAACCACATGGCAGCTCATAACCATCTATAATAAGATCTGGCGCCCTCTTCTGGCCTGCAGGCACACATGCAGACAGAACACTGCAGACATAATAAATAAATAAATCTTTATCCTTGAAGCAGTAAGTTCCCACCCTAGCACTTCTAGCACTTTCCCCTCCCTCCTCAGTTACTGAGTGGGGCCCAGGTACTTACCAAGAGGGAACTGCTGAGTCCCATCAGCTGAGAAACTGCAGAATTCAGCGCAAAGTCCTCTGTGAAATGGGTGGTTACCTGTTGGCAAAAAAAATATTGATTTTTACTACCTTTCTTCAGAAATTCTTTTTAGCTTTACAGAAGACAACTGAATGATAAAAAGAAGCTAACTGGATATAACAAAAGATACTTATAAATACATTTATTGCCTTGAATATGCCTAGATTTTATGAGCACGAAGACTTTTAAATTCAAAGTCAATGCTGTTTTACTGTTAAGACTGCCTCTCTTTCCACATCTGAGACCGTGCTGCTTCCCACAACAGAGGCTTAAGGAGACAACGCTGGCTGCTTGAGCAGGGGCAGTGGCAAGCAGCATAGAGACAACAGTGGATAAAGCAGGCGATGCAGACCACTGTAGAGCGCTCGGAGCGAGGCCTGGAGCAAGATTCCCCACCACTGCAGAAAAGAAAATGCCACACCTTTGAGATGCCAAGAGTTCCCAGCTGTTGAAACAACTCGTCAAAGATCTGACCTATGCTCCAGAGAGAACATGCATGGTATAAGAGCAATAATTTGGCACCAGTCGGATCCCCAGAGTTGGATGGAAATAAAGTTGAAGAAATGCCATTAGACAGGCATGCTAGACCCAGGTCAGGTCACAAAAACCAACAGAAACCCTGCTATGCCATTAATGTCATCCGAGCTACAGTCCAGGCGAGAAGTGGCCTCGGATGACTTCGCAGGCTTGAATCAGCCCCCTTTCTTTTTAATTCAGGGAGGAACCCAGGCGTGGGCACGGGTTACCACCAACCTACATCCAACCCTAAATTAACGAGTAAAAAAAAAAAAATCAGCCCAAGAAGAATTTGTGTTATCAGATACCCACGAAAAATAACCTCGTATTTAGAGAGATTAACCTAAAACAAGTCCTTTGGACACTGTGTACCCAAGTAAGCAAGCAGACGAACTCCCGATGAGTTCAGGGAGCGTGGATCCTCGTTAGCCGTAGGATTCTGAGCAAGACATCTGACCTGCCTGGGTCTTAAACTCATCTATAAAACGAGACGGGATTTTATGGCATTCTGTTTCTTTCGTCTCTGCACCCGTTAACACAATGTGCCATGCCTCATTAGAGATTGGCTTCATCTGCAGGTCAACTCCAGAGACTCAGGAAAGAGGTGGCTTCCTAAGGTCACGGTGGAAGAAGGTGACAGGGTGGGAGGGACAGCCATTCTTTAGAAAGCATAGCTTTCCATCAGGAAGTCTCAGTAAAACAGCAAAAACAGTGGCAGTGGCAGCAATTAATCAAGGCATCGGGTCTATCTCACAAGGAAAGAAGACCCACTGGGCCCTCAGGGTGTGCAGGGTGTGCAGACCACTGGGCCCTCAGGGTGTGCAGGCTGCGCAGACCACTGGGCCCTCAGGGTGTGCAGGCTGCGCAGGACACTGGGCCCTCAGGGTGTGCAGGGTGTGCAGACCACTGGGCCCTCAGGGTGTGCAGGCTGTGCAGAACACTGGGCCCTCAGGGTGTGCAGGCTGCGCAGACCACTGGGCAAAGGCTCCCTCAGAGTGAGCAGTGACACAGTTAGTTACCCAAGGTCTGTGGGTTCTGACCTGAGCTATGACTGCGTTTTTGTACTCCCAGAGGTTTCGGGCCTTGGTTTTCTCCTTGTTGTTCAGCAGCTGAGGCTGGGGGACTGACCCAGAGGTCCTGGCCTCAATGAATCGCGTTGTCAGGGACCACAGCCGCTGCTGCCATCTCAGTACTCCAGGGAGAGCGTCCGCTGCATTTTGTGGCAATCAAGAAGACAAAGAAAGAGTACTGGTAAGAAGGAATGAGAAAAGCCCCATGGTCCTTCCAGAATCCTCCCTAACCCTAACCCCTTTTGGTCTCCCTGGTATTCTGAGCAGAGGCAGCAGGGCTGCTCAGCAGTTGCCATCTGTACTGGGCTGGGCATCAGCACCCTGCCTTCTGGTCAGCAAGTTTACTCTGACAGACAGGCCTTGGGGCCAACAGCGTACACAAGACAGTTGCCGATACTAGGGAAGCTGGGGCCTCATGAGGACAGGTAGCAGTGGGAGTGGTTGTACAACCCCTCACCTCGCCAGAGGTGTGTGTGTCACCGCGTCTAGCAGTCAGACAGTGGTTGCTCTGACCTGGGGAAGCAGAACAGCACATGTGGTGGTCCTGGATCAAGTAAGTGGGGGTACAGATGCCTGAACCCCGTGGCCACTGGGTTGGGCATTCTCAAGAGAGGGGACACAGTGGGGACGGCTGTGAGAAGCAGATACGGGGACCTGCCCAGTAGAAAGGGGAAAGCCGAGCCACTGCCTTCACTGCTCTGTGTGTCCCGCCTGTTTCTCCAGGCAGTTTGTCAGGGTGGTATCTGTCACCTCTGTCCAGACCCACTGCCACAAGACGTAGTGAGAAACCAGCCTATCCTGAGATAAAATGGATTCCTTTCACTTCCCACATCCACATCCACATCCACACAGATCTCAAGGGCAAAATGAAAGCTTTGGAAAGACAAATCTCCCGGGGGAAGTGAAGCTAGCAGGGAGTGGCTGATGTTACACGTGATCCCAGGATCCAGGCATCATGTTGGGGAGGGAGGACTCTGTTCTAGAAAAAACTTTCAGGAAGTGTGGAAAGAAGAGTTGCTTCTGCAGCTCAGCAGGCCTAGGTAAGAGCAGGGGGTCGGTCTTCAAGGAAACAGTTGTCCAGAGACCACGCTATAATCAGCACAGAGCCTGCGCTGGGCCCCACTGCCAGCAAGTGTACGGGGAGGAGTGGGATTATGCGTACGCAGTGGGAACCCCCTCTCCTCTCCCCACCTAAGGACCCCAGGCCCCTGAACAATGGAGAGCTAGGGTCTTAGAGAGGGACAGAAGGCTGGACAAGATGACATCTAGAATTCGCCACTACTGTTTCTTCCTCAGTTCTTTTAGAGTTCAGGGCAGACCGCAGAGGAAGCAGCAGCCGAAGGAAGGAGACTCACTCTTTACATCCCACAAGATGTCCTTCTCAGGAGGGGCTGCGAAGAGGATGTAGAGCCGGATTGTATCAATTCCATACTGAGCCACAATCTCCTCGGGGTCCACCCCATTGTGTTTGGACTTGCTCATCTTCTCCCATGTCACCTCTAACTTCTCTTTTGTTTTTGCACAAACAGGAGCAGGACCTAGAAGCCAAAAGAATACTTAGAACAATGCACAATTCCAAATGGGTCCTGAACAGGGAGCTCAGGAAAGCAGAGCTGCACTTAGCATGTCAAGGAAGTGGGCAGCGTGGAGGTCCTATATTCTGAGCTGTGCTTCAAGGCCTTGTGGGAAAAGGTCCTGGAAGACTCCATGTTCTGAGTTCAAGGCTCTGTCCAGCAATGAACCGTCAAATGAGGCTGGACAAGGAGGGATGTCCAAGCAAACACTATGTTACACAGGATGGGGCTTGCTAGGAGGGGATAACCAGGCCCGGGAGCAGCCTACGGAGGCCTGACCAGGATCTGTCTTAGCCTCTGCACCCAGCCAGGACCTAACAGATGCTGGTTTCCTAAGAGCTCCTGAACCTGAACTTGGTTCTTACCTGTTCCGGCCAGACTGGGCCCACCTTACCTGTGAAGTCGATATCCTCCTTCTTCAGACACAGTCCAGATGGAAGGCGGAATGTCTGTCCCTTGATAAGGCCTTGGGCTAGCAGTTTATGGAAAGGCTCCCTGAGGAAAGATCACAGGGGAAAGGGGGGTGTATGTGGGGCTGCAAGGACATAAGGTATCCAGAAGTCATCTCTATAGGCTCCTTGGATGCAGTGGTAACACCAAGTCAAAGCAGCAGCCAAGGTTACGCTCAGATTCACTTCCCAACGGTGAAGAAGAAAGAACACCGGCCTCAGCTCTGGAAAGCCTATGAGCCACAAAAGTCACTTAACCTGCTCTGGGTGTCCAGCATACCAACCTAGAACAGGGGAGCAAGAGAAACTTTTCTCAAGGTGTCAATGGGAAGATGGAACCAAATGACCGCATGAAAATATGCATCACTGGGTGCCGGCTGCCCATCAGGCCTGGAGCACTGAAGTCTTTGTGAAGGATGCTTACTATTTCCCTCAGCATAGCACATGCTCAGATTCTTTTAAAGTTTAAATCTGACAGGCTGGGCAGGAATAGATCATTTCTGTTAAAATCTAAATAGTATCTACTTTTTGTGGTAGTTTGCATAAAAATGGCCCCACAGGCCAATAGGGAGTGATACAATTGGAGGTGTGGCCATGCTTGAGTGGGTGTGGCCTTTTTGGAGGAGGCGTGTCACTGGGATCAGGCTTTGAGGTTTCAGAAGCTCAAGCCAAGCCTGTAGTTCACTTTCACTTGCTGCTGTCTGTCAATCCAGATGCAGGATGCTGTGAATATTCCTTTATACTGAATGAAGATGTGTCACTGTGGCTGGCAGGAAGAGGTTAGGAGGGACTTCCGGGGACAGAGAGCTCTGGGGAAAAAATGAGAGGTTGCCAGCCAGGTGGAAAGAGTAAGACATGCAGGAGGAGAGGTAAAAGTCACAAGTCATGTGGCAACATGTAGAAGAATAGATATGGGCTAATTTAAGTTATAAGAACTAGTTAGAAAGAAGCCCAAGCTAAAGCTGAGCTTTCATGATCAATTATAAGTCTCTAGGTCATTGTTTGTGAGCTGGTGGCTCAAGAGAATGTCCAACCACAGTAGACCCATGGCAGCTCCTTCTCCAGCACCGTGTCTGCCGGCATGCCACCATGCTTCACACCATGATGGTAAGGGACTGAACCTCTGGATCTGTAAGCCAGCCCCAACCAGTGTCTTCCTTTATGGTCAAGGTGTCTTTTCACAGTGACAGAATCCCTAAGACACTGTTCTTCCTGGCCCACTTCAGTCTACAGGGGCAGCTATCAACGGTTGGGTGTGTCTTAGTTACTTTTTTGTATTACCATGACAAAACAGCATGACCAAGCAATTTATAAACAAAAGCATTTAATTTGGGGCTCATGATTCTAGAGGGCTAGAGTCATGTCATCATAGTAGCAGTAGCAGACAGGCAGGCATAGTGGGTCCTGCGGAAGAGCAGCCAACACTCATAACTGCTGAATCCATTGTCCAATTCTGTCCTCACACATGCCTTTCCTGGCAAGGTCTCACTCTGTAGCCCTGGCTGGACTTGAACTCTCTATGTATATTACACTGGTGTTGAACTCACAGAAATCTGCCTGCCTCTTCCCCCTTGATGCTGAGATTAAAGACATGCACCACCACCCTTACCACAATGGTTTTACTCTTAAGAACCACTGAATTCTTTTTTTTTTCCCTCCCATTTCATTTTGTTTTGTAAGAATCTGCCCAATTCTATTTTGATGCATTTCAGCAAGTAATTCCAGACACCATCCTATGTGGAGTATCTAATGCTGCTCTGGACTGCAAGATGATATTCATGCACACAAGCCTTCCAACATCCTAGTTCTGGGGTGCAAGTTCACTAACATGGGGGGCAGGGCAGGTGGGGGAACTTCTACTCAGGGAATCCAAAATTAACAATCTAAATGGACCCAACAAGCTACAGCCCTGTTAGCCTTGCAGGTTAATCCCACAGGATCTTTTACTTTATGTTCAAGGTCATCTGATTTAGCTGGGCAGTGATCCAAGTGAGTCCCACAAAGGCCCTGTCTACCAGCTGTGGGCGGGCAGTTACAAAGAGAACGTTTTCTAGTAGACTCAGGAGGGCATATAGGGAAGCCAAGAGATTGAGAGGGACGAGGACCAGAAATAAAAGATTCCTGCACCACAATCTCAAGGTCCAAATGCATGCTCTGGCTGAGATGCAGCCCACCTTCCTGCTCTAAACTCTTTTAAATGAGCATGAGAGAGAGAGAGAGAGAGAGAGAGAGAGAGAGAGAGAGAGAGAGAGGAATGCACAGGGGTATACAAAGCAATGGTGGGAGATGGGGTCCATTAACAAAGTGAAAAAATATTCAGTACAATCAACATTAAAATATAAAAAATATAAATGCTGAGTATCATGTTTGTGAGGCCCCATTCAAATGACTGTATTAGTTGATGTCACAGGACCAAATGAGCAAGCTACTGTGTCAAGATAGAAGAGATTCCTCTATGTGTGCACAAGTCATCAAGCTCAAAAACAGATTTTGTTTATATTTTTGTGTGTGAAGGTTTTGATTACATGTATGTATATGCACCATGTGCATGCCTAGTGCCCAGGGAGGTTAGAAGAGGGCAATGGAGTCCCTGGAACTGAGTCACAGATGGTTGTCAGCCATGATGCGAGTGCTGGAAATCAAATCCAGGTTCTCTGCAACAGCAACCAGTGCTTTTAACCACTAAACCATCTCTTCAACCCATCTGTTTGCTTTTTGAGAAAAAGTCTCACTCTGCATCCCAGGCTAGCCTCAAACTCAAGTAGCCCAGTTGGCTTTAAATTCCTTTGCATCCACAGCAACTAGTAAAACCGCATTGAAAGCACCCTTTGTGGTTTTACACAGAGATCACCCATCCAGTCAATTACATTCAAACTACCACAACCTTTAGCCCCTTCTAATAAGGACCATTCTCTTACTCTCCTCTCTGCTCCCAGGGCACCGAGCCCAGGTGATGGTAGCCTGCTTTAAAACATACATCTTATGGCCACAGAGGTGAGACCCAGAGGGACGGTGGGATGGAAGACGGAGGGACTGGGTAAGCACTGCTGCTCAGCTCCTGAGCCGTCCTCGCCTTCCAGGATGGTGCATCTGGACCCTAAGCTAATTATGAAGCAACACTAGGAGGATTTAAAACAGAAAAAAATGCACAGCTTGTGGGAACACAGTTCAGGAATGGAGCTGTGTGAGAATTCCAAGTGCTTGGAGGGAACTCTTCAAAAACACACAATTATTCTTGGAATGTGCTTTTGTGCTTCTCCCATGTGTAGTGGATAGGAGTGAGTTTACTTCAGCTGTTATTAACATACACCTCTGTCTTAGGCGGGGTTTCTATTGCTGTGAAGAGCCACCATGCCCATGGCAGTTCTTATAAAGGAAAACAGTTTACAGTTCAGAGGTTCAGTCCATTATCATCACGGCAGGGAGCATGGCGGCATGCAGGCACCATGTGGAGCTGGAGGAGAAGCTGAGGGTCCTACATCTTGCAGGCAACAGGAAGTCAACTGAGACACTGGGAGGTATCATGAGCATGGGACACCTCAAAGCCCGCCTTCACAGTGACAGCCTCCTCCAACGAAGCCACACCTCCCAATGGTGCCTCTCCCTATGAGACTATGGAGTCAATTACATTCAAACTACCACAACCTCTAAGGAAAAAACATATTTTGCCACGTGTGGCTTGTCCTTGTGATGGTACACTTTATTCAGGTGTAGGCAGATATCTGGGCGTTTGAGGCCAGCTTAGTCTACAGAGTGAGTTACAAAATAGCCAGAGCTACACAAAGAAACTGTCTCCAACAAACAAACAGGAAACAAAGAAACTCAGGGGTGTGGAAGTGTGGCTCAGGGGCACAAAATATGCTTACCACACACAAAGCCATGGATTTACACCCAGCACCGCCAAAACATGTCTATGATGATTAAAATCAGTAGCATCAAGAACCAGGGGAACAGCCTGGGCAGTGGCGGCACACAGCTTTAATCCCAACACTTGAGAAGCAGAGGCAGGTGGATCTCTCTGAGTTCAAGGCCAGCCTGGTATACAGAGCAAGTTCCAGAACAGCCAGGGCTACACATAGAAACCCTGTCTCGAAGGAGAAAAATAAAAAAGACTCGGGACTGAGCATAGGGCAGTATACCTGCAACCCCAGCTACTCAGATGGCTGGGACAGGCCTGAGACTGAGGCCAGTCTAGACTATACAGCATGGCGTTTTCTGAACGGAAAATAAAAGACTCAAAGGTAGGGAGTTGGGATACTTTTATTTATTATTCTTATTGGTATTTTGTTGTTTCATATAATCAAGTGACACACCACTGCCACCTCCTGGGAATATGTAGAATTGCAACTCACCAGTGAGCCCCCTAACTCTGGCTAAGTACTCCTCTGCCTCATCTTTTAAAACTCCTCTCTCTCCCTCCCTTCCCTCTCCCTTCCCCCTCTCCCCTCTCTGTCTTTCTCCTCTCTCTCTTCCCCTCTCCTCTCCGTGTTTAAATCAAATTGTCCAACGACAATTAGCATTCACAATGAAAAGCACACCAGTCCTGGGGTGGGTACAAGTTGATGGCATAGCCACAACGGGTCTTCATGACCCAGCCACCTGTGCAAACATAGCCATGCAAACAGTATCTAGTGTGGCCTCCACTGCCTCCGGACTAGGTCGGCTACTAGCAGAACCATTTACTTTTGTTTCAAAACTACTTCAAAGAGTTTCTAAATGAGGGCTCCAGGGCGACCACCCTGGCCCCTTTCCTCATAATTGGCAGGTGTCCTGTGGGACAGGAGTGTTCCAGGAGCAAGGCTCTGATAACGAATATGTCTCAATTTCTGAAGGCTATGTTTCCAGATCTCTGAGGTCCATCTGGACTCCAGCTTCTCGCAGTTGTAGCGCAGCAGGCACCGTCTCAGACAAATAATTTAGCATAGGGATGATCAAACTTGGCATGGGGAAAGGGGTGGGAGCTGGAGAGAAGGCTCAGCAATTACCAGCTCTGTTTGCCCTTCTGGAGGACCCAGGTTCGATTCCTGGCTCCCATGTGGCAGCGCACTGTCTTTAACTCCAGTTCCAGACGATCCAAATGCCCTTTACTGGTCTCCAGGGCATGAACATGTGTGGTGAACAGACATACATGCAGGCAAAACACTGACATACATAAAATTTCTAAACTACAGCACGAGTGCCAGCGGCCTGGCTATGGTCCCCCAGGGCCCCGAGTCTCAGCAGTTCTGCAGATTTCTCCACACCAACCACACGTGCAAACACGAACCGAATGAAGGTGCCTCTCTGATAAAGACAGAGCTGGCCTGCTTTGACCAGGAGAGTGCGACTCCAGCACCCCTGATTCTTCTGTCTCCTGACCCCTCCAACTGCACCCCTGGGGGCGGATTGTTTTCATCTACAGGGATGCTTAGTCTGTGTAACATAGTCAGGAACACAATACTGGAATCCTCACCATTTCCAGGTTAGTCCAGGCTCCTCCACTAATCAGAAATTAGAACTACGGACACCTGCTGGGCATTGAGGCCACCTCTGTCCTACTTCTAAAGCAAGAAGGAAGAGAGGAAGTAAGCTCAGGAAATTCCAAGCACAGATTGACAGGCTACAATAGGTGTCATTTCTATGAAAATTGAAGATCTAGACAGCAGCTGCCTGCTACCCTGATTGGGCCAGGTGGCTACTTATGCAGAACAAGAAAGAAACCAAGCTGAGACCGGCCTCACCCAGAATTACCAGAAACTTTCTTGGGTCTCCCTTTTGCAGGCTACATACTGTGAATGACGGCTTTTAAAAGTTATTATGGCTAGGCAGTGCTAATGCATGCCTTTAACCCTAGCACTCAGGAGGAAGAGATAGGTGGAAATCTGTGAGTTCGAGGCCAGCCTGGTCTACAAAGCGAGTTCGGGACAGTCAGGGCTCTTTACCCAGAGAAGCCCTGCCTTAAACAACAACAACAATAATAATAATGTAATCACTGCAAAAACCTGGGCTGGGTGTGGTGGTACACACCTATAAATAATCCCAGCACTGAGAGAGGAAGAACAAGAGTTCTTCTGGACTGGGCCAGGTGGTGAGTTTAAAACAAAAACACATACACAAAATTTCCATGAGACTGCAACAGTAACAGGACACAAGTCACAGCTAGCAAATCTGTTTTCACAGATACAAAATGCAAAGTAGACCAAGTTGCATAACAGGAACCACAAGCATTTTAACTAATTACTTAATGGGGCCCAGTGACATCGATATGTTTAGAGTCCTTCTGATTCAGATCAGGCGTTTTTCACCCAGAGACATCAAGGTCTCTGGGGTAAGAAGCAGAAAGCCAGTTTCAGAACGCAGTTATACCCAGCACATTTTTCGTATGGTAGAGTTCAGATCCCAGAGCTGGCAGAGCTTCCAGCACCCTCATGCTGATGAAGCTGAATTTCTGTCTGCTTTACAGATAAGCTGAAAGTTACAGATAAATAATCTTTTGTTTGAGCAGGGCTATTCCTCCTGCCTTTACCTTCCCAGTAGCAGTATTCCAGGCATGTGCATAAGTCATAGTTTTATCCCTAAGATTTTAAAATAGGGACAGAGAAGGTGGCTCAGTGGGAGAAGACACTTGCCACCGAGCCTGAGGTGGCTTAGTGGGAGAAGACACTTGCCACCGAGCCTGAGGTGGCTCAGTGGGAGAAGACACTTGCCACCGAGCCTGAGGTGGCTCAGTGGGAGAAGACACTTGCCACCGAGCCTGAGGTGGCTCAGTGGGAGAAGACACTTGCCACCGAGCCTGAGGTGGC
>NW_026067921.1:766645-771991 GCF_014885135.2 Alexandromys fortis
TGGGCTGGAGAGATGGCTCAGTGGTTAAGAGCATTGCCTGCTCTTCCAAAGGTCCTGAGTTCAATTCCCAGCAACCACATGGTGGCTCACAACCATCTGTAATGAGGTCTGGCGCCCTCTTCTGGCCTGCAGACATATACACAGACAGAATATTGTATACATAATAAATAAATAAATAAATAAATAAATAAATAAATATTAAAAAAAAATAGAATGCTACCTTCTGCTCTGATACACAAGTATCAGGGTGACACATCAGGGAAGGATTCAGCCGAGCTTAGAAGCACAATTTGCACAGGGACAAATGTGTGAGACACTACAAAACCATAGAGCAGCACAGGAGTCCTCTTTACTTCACAAGTAAACATCAGATGCACTGAAATCTGGATCTCATGCAAGCCCAGACCATTCCACACCAAACTGAATGAAAGGAACAAATAAGAAAGGAAAGGGACGTGACTGCTCCTGGAAAGGGGGAGGAGAAAGTTTATTACAGACGCATGGAAGGGCACAGCCAGGAGCAGAGACATCCAGGAGAGTCCAGAGTAAACATGACCAGACTGAGCTGTGCCATCTGAGAAAGGGGAAGGGAGAAAGGGAACCAGGTGCAGGAGCCAGGAGGCCCAAAGATACAAAAAGAGAGTGGGTAACCAAAATGGTCAGATTGTACAGGGAAAAGCAACCCAGTCCCCGGGCTGGAGAGTTGTGTGGGGGCAATGCCTGCTAAGAGGGCTCTGTAACAGGTAGGGGCTGATGGACTGCAGGAAGAACCAGGCAGCAAGGCCTGCTTTGATATGTTCCTCAGCCATCTGTCCCAGGTCTGAAACCTAACACAAATGATTAATAAGAGTTTTGTGTGAATGGACCTTGCATTGTAAAGGCCTACGATGGCTTCTAAAGTATATCTGAGAAGCAGAATGTTTTTATTCACAAATTTACTTTGACTCAGAACAGTTACTTGCTTCTAGTTGCTGCTTGTGAACAGAATTCTTTATCAAAGTGCTACAAATGTTCACCTGCGCAGGCCTTGCACCTTGCGTGGGCAGTGCAATAGAGTCAATGCCACTGGCAAAGGCATGGGTGAGCCAGCCCTGATGTTGTGAGCACGGAAGAGCTGTCCCCATTACTCACCTGTTATGTGGCAGCATGGGTGGGAGGGAAATGCTGGCCCTGATGTCATAAGAGCGGGAGAGCTGGCCCTGACCCTCATCTACTGCGGCACTAGGGAGAGTGGCCCCTACGATCCTGCTGGTGTAGTAGGGCAGAGCTGACCCTAAGGGTATGAAAGCAGGAGAACTGGTCCCATCCCTTGCTCACTGCTACAAGGGGCGAACTTGCCAGGGCAACGCAGGAGAGCTCACCCTGGTGGTAAGGACAATGGAGAGCTGGCAGGCTGACCAACCCTGCAGGTACCCAGGTCCAGAGCCAGAGTTATGGGTTGGCCCACCCCAATTTCCACCCCATTTGTGATCCTGCAGACCCAAAGATGCTGGATCTCCACAACACAGGGCAACAGCAGGATAATCAAGAGAAGCTTCAGTGAGGGCCCAGCATTTATAGAGTGGCAGAAACCAGAGGTCTTAACCAGACCCATGACTCTTTGAAAAGAACACTACAAGTAAAGATATATTATATGGAAAAAAGGGTTTACTGTGTGACTCACTATGTCACACTACAGCTTCTGTGGTGAGGTTTTTCCACCCTTTTCTTTTTTCCCTTAAATTTTATTGGGGGGGGCGTTGCAAGGGCAGAGGGTGGATACGCAGGGACGGGAAATGAATGGGGTCGAGATGCATGGTGTGAAAGACACAGAGAATAAGTAAAAAGAAAGTTAAAAACAGAGCAAACTCTCACCTGTGCTTTACCATCTGCTGGTCATGGCAGAAATGACTGAAGAATCTTGCATAGAACAAGTGCATGACAGCGTGCTCTTTCCCTCCGACGTACAAGTCCACAGGCATCCAGAAGTCTGCCAGGGCTGAGCTGAAAGGACTGGAAGATAAACGGGCGTTTTACAACCTTCTGTGCCACAGCCGCATAAATTAGACCTATTGTAATATGCATATGCCTTGAAAAGAATTACTGTCAGAAAAAAGTGACTCTCTTCTAACAAGAGAAAAACACATACAAAAGTGAGAAAAGAACCATTGTTGACTGGATCCACGAGTCGTTCGCTGACCTCCACGCATGGTTTGTGGCACATGCATATTCACAACACAATAAATAAATGTAATAAAAATGTAATTTTGAGCTGCTGGTGGTGGTGCACGCCTTTAATCCCAGTACTCAGAGGCAGAGGCAGGTGGATCTCTCAATTCAAGGCCAGTCTGGCCTACAGAGTGTGAGTTTCTGGACAACTAGGGCTACACAGAGAAACCCTGTCTCAAACAACCAAAAACCAAACCAAAACAACAAACAAAAGAAACCAGTAATTTTTGTATAGAACAAGAACAAAAGAAAACAATACCAGCAACAAGGCATCTCCACAGGATGTTTATCTGAATGGTGATCTTTAATTTTTATTATGATTAGACAATAAAAATGTTTAGTTCTCACCAACAGAGGGCAATAGCAGCACTTGCAACAAAACTAGCATGGTAGTAAATGTTCATTTTAAAACAGAAATTCAGTCTGAGTTTTGAAAGTGCTTTGAAATAGCCAACAAGAGTTTAAATATGGCTTACTAAAGGAATAAAATTTATAAAGGTCCCGTCATAAAATATCCCAGTAACACCCTCATCTACTACGTCTTGACCAACATGGTTTTACCAAAGGTCAAATTTCCTCCTGCTCCTAAGGTACACAGAGGAAAGGACTCTCCAGGTCCTCTATTGGCTGGCTGCTGCCTCGGGAAAGAGTCACCGTGGCTGGGAACAGACCTCTCTGTTGTTTGAAGCCAACTGAGGGAACTTTGGCTTCAGATCTGTGCTCGCTGGTTTCAAAATCTCAGAGTTTTCTCCCCATTGCTGCGAAGAACTTTCCCCCTAGCATGTCCTTGGCTGGCTAGCTCTGAGGCGGGAAACATTAACTTCTAGTGGCAGTTAGTATAGGTCTCTTTTGTAGTCACTACTGTGACAGCATTCACAAAATCAAAAATAAGAAAGAAGCTGACTGGTCAATAGCTGAACACACTAAGGTTAGGTGGGAAAGTCAACCTGAAAATGCTGGGAGGAAGAAGGGAGGGACGAGGGGAATATCCAGCAGATGCAAAGAGAAGCAAGACGGGCATGCCGTACTAGAAAAGGTGCAAGACACATGGTAAAGCACAGATAAGAAATATGGGTTACTATAAATGTAAGAGTGAGCTGGTAGCAAGCCTGAGCTTTGGCTGAGCATCTGTAATTAATGTAAGCCTCAGTGTGGTTATTTGGGAGCTGCTGGCAGGACAGAAACTTTGGCCTATAGACATCACCACATCTGGCCAACCTAGTCACGTTTAATTCTACATTCTACTCTTTTTTTTTTTTTTTTTTTTTTTTTTTTTACATCGGGTCTTGGGAAGCCCAGGCTGGTCCCTGAACTCTTGATTTTCTTGTTTCTGCCTCCTGAATTCTGGGATTATACACATATGCCAACACTTTGGTTTCCACTTTTACTTTATTTAAAAATGTTTATATTTGTTAATGATTTCTAGTGTCTCCCTGAGTCCAAAACCAGGCATCCCTACAGTTCCTAAGTGCGGTGATTTCACATTTTCCTCTAGCTATCTTTTCAATTTGTTTTATAGTTGGGATTTACTAGGTTGAACAATCCAAAATAATAATAATTTAACATACTCAGTTGAAAAAAAGCCTTCTCCTCTGGTGTCAGGGATGGAATCCCAGGCTTTTCCAAGCTAGGCAAAGGCTCTGTCCCTGAGCTTCCCCAAGCTAAGAGTCTGGCATGAGGTGCACTGCTGACCGATGATACCTACCACTGTGTCCATGGAACTACTCTGGTCCAGCCCGATATCCAGCATCAGTACAAAGGTACATCTGCCCACCTTGTGTTCTGAATGGATATGTGCACTTGGCATTCTTTCCACAGTCTTCCTGAGGCCTCTGGAGCTTTGCCGTGGTCCAGGGCTCCTCTGAATTCTCCTCCTTCTACTGTCTCTGAGTACCAGATACACATACACACGATGTGGGTGTTTCCTCTGCCAGCTCAGCCCTCTCTCTCTATCCTCCCAGGCATGTTCCTAGCACCTCGCTTGCATATCTAATTCCATCATGGTTTTGCTTCATGGAGGATGCAGTGTTACCTGTCACACAGCAGGGACATTACCTGTGAGTGTTGTGGGGGTCAGTGTATCTGAAGTAGTACCACGCAGAGTCCACAAAGGTGTCCATGGTGTCCGTCTCTCTCCTGGCTGATCCCTTACACCTGAGAAAGGAAATTTATCAACTGTTTTTTCTAGAATTCAGTGCCATTTCCCACCAGCTGTACTTCTGGGGTGTGGGCCTCCGAATATTTCATTTCGAGCAGCATAAGGTTGAGTGAGGTGAGCTTGGAGAACTGGGAGAGGGAGATGGAGTCCCCCAAGAGGAACAGAGAAACCTTTTATTCATTAAGAGTGTGAGTACTTTAAATTTTCAATTAAAAATGAAAAGAAAGGGTCCCTCTGGTCGGAGTTGTCAGACAAGTCCTGTGTGCCTACAGAGAGGGGTGCCCATCTCCACAGTGATTCTCTAAAGTGAAGCCAGGAATTTATTTGGATTGCATCTTATATTTGACCACAGACACTAGTTTGGGAAATAACTGGAAGATAGAGGCACCTTCTCCTCTTTGCCCAACCTGCAGAAATGCTAAGGAAAACAGAGGCCCCCAACCAGAAAGAGTCACATGTGGCTAGCACTCACCATGCTTGAAGCCAACTGGGTGTTACCACCAATACCAAGCCCTCAATGGCACAATGTCACCAGGTTGGTCTGGGTGCAGTAGAACTAGGCCAAAGGTGTCACACAGATACTATCTCATCAGGCTGCCAGAACACCAGGGACTCGTGAGACAGAATACCCCAAACTCTACTGTGCAGGAAAGGAATGAGGTTCCCAAGAAACAGGCCCAAGGTCTTAGAACTCAACAGGAAATATATAGAGAATCCTCAGCTGCTCTGTCTGTATCTCTGTGCTGTCTGCTTGATTGCACTGGCCTGGTTGCTCATACTTCTGGATGCTCACCCAATTCACTCAGAGAGTAAGGTCAATTCTGAGGCCTGGGCTCTGCCCTCCAGAAATTCTGTGGTCCTGTCAAGAAGCCATATTACCACACAAGGCTGCAGTGTGGTACTAAATGTGAACACTCCTCCACAAAGGGAAAGACAAAAAAAAAAAAAAAAAAAAAAAAAAAAAAAAAAAAAAAAAAAAT